>NW_008338996.1:8056417-8070192 GCF_000622305.1 Nannospalax galili | reverse complement strand
GCACTATATATTTTAATATAAAAAATATCAGATTTTGTCTGATATCAAAGAATAAAATATTGTTTATTTACAACATAGCTCTGTAGTACAAATGCTTGACTGGATAGGACTTAACATATATGGCAACTGGGATTCTTAAGTGGAAAAAAAGTTGAAGTCTAGATACCCTGCATTTAAACTCTTCTCAGCAATGGGTAATAGTGACCTCCCAAAGTAAGTTAAAGAAACATGTCACCTACCAAGATAATATTTGTTAATGATGATTCATTAAATTGTTGGTGTTTGGACAGTATAGAAAGTACCACAAATTGTTACATAATGTTCATCAGATGATGTGGGACAGCTGCTGATCCTATTCTCATCCTAGAGATTAGAGAATATGGGTTCACTTCTTTAAGAAACTTGCATAAATGTGCCTGGATCATAAGGCGATTTCCATCCGCTCCTCTCTGACTCTAAACTACATGGACTTAACCACTTGGCTACTCTTTGTCCACATCAAAGTGTGGAAAGCCTAATGCCAGTCGTAACCACAGCAACACAACAGAAGTCGAGTCAACCTTGTCTCCAGGTTAGTGTGCCCTGTGCATTTCGGTTCTCCCTACCTAACAGGCAGATTCTGGTCCGTGACCGAACATTCCCTTTGATTTGGCTTGTATTGTTTACGCTCATTTTCTTTTCTATCTTTTTATTCTGAATGAAAGAAATGTTTCTTTCTTCTTTGGCGTCTCAGTTCTGCCATCTCCCCTTTTCTATGCTGTTTCCTCATATTCTAGTTATTAGAATTTACTGGATGTCCATCTTCATGTTGGTTAAAAGACAAGTAAATGCAAAGTGTTTTAAAAAGAGAAAGAAAATAAATTGCCCTGCGTTGGACTCTTGTGCTCCCATGTTGGGAAGCCGATGCTTGACTGTCTGATACTCCTGGTCTTTGGTGGAGACTTTTCAAGGAGAGTACAGGAGACTATGAGTGGACTTGGATGCTTCTTCATCTTGGGCCCCTCAGGCAGGCAATGTGCCTCAACTTTGTCATTGAGTTGCAGTTTCTTTGGCTGGCCAGCTGTAAGAAAGGACACAAACCACGAGCTACTTGCCCAGTGTTGAACCTTTTCCTAATTCTGTAACTTCTTTGCTGTCAACTCTTTCTTTACCTTTGTGATATTTAATTGAAATCACAGCCTAATGAGGTCTGGGCAGTCTCTCCCTTCGTTGAGGACTTGATGTTATTGCCAACATATCCAATGGGAAGACAGAAATTTCTGGAGAAAGGAAAAACTTAAAGGCAATTAAAGGTTACTAGAAATGTATTGTGTATATGATGCCATCTCCTTTCACCTTTAAACAGATTAACTTGCTACTAGTGTTTCCTTCATCAGTAATGACTTTTACTTGACACTCTTGGAATATCTTTGGGAAGCCAAATCCAGCCAATGAATTTAGATCTTTCTTGGTCGAAGTTCAGAATCTATGATCTTACCCGAGTTAGCTCCTGGGAGTGTGCATGGAAAAAATTACAATGTACTTTTACATTTTTCCTTTCTTTCCAGCTCAGTTTAAATTCTGTGCCTTTATGAATCTCTCTTTAATTTTGAAACTGCAATTCTTTCTATCTGGACAATGGGAATAATTCCGTTTGAGCTGTTTCTTGGTAGTAGTAATGCTAGACCTTTCACAAGAAGACACAGTACAGTTGGAGTAGAAGATAAGACTATTGCACCTGGACAGGAGTACCTTTGTGCTCCGTCTCATCCATTTACTGGGTGATTTTGACATTTCAGTATTTCTTTTTCCGTAAAATGATAATATATGAAATTTGCTATTATGACCTATCCCACCTGATGACTGGTAGAATTTGATGAGTTCCCATAGACATCAGACTGTGTGTCCAGGAGATGTAATCAGTAAAAACTGATTTCCATTCTTCCAGTTTATTTCTATTATGACAAGTACATGTCAAGAACAGCAATTGCACAAAGCCAAGTCTGTCTTTTCATATGCTAAACGTTCATCCTTCGGGTTTTCCATCTGCTGGTTTCTCTCATCATTGACAAGCTTACTCTTGACACTTAGCCCAGCTGGTAGGGTTTATTGAAGTTAACTTCTTAAAGTATTATTTTGTTTCACACAGGAGACTATTTGAAAAGTTACTTAATGGTATTTTTAAAAACTGAATCTTATTTTATAGACGCCTGGGGAACTCATTTTTAGAGTAATCATGAGGTTAGCTTTTTGTGTGTTGGACTGGGGATGTGGAGTTAAGGGTTTGCTTAACATATTTGAGTCCTGGGTTTGATCCCCATCAAAATATAAGTACAAACAACAACAACAACAACAACAGCAACAAAAAATAAATTCTTTGTGGAAACTGAATAATCCCTTGCTAATTAGATTTTTTTTATTCTGACTCCAGTATTTCTTAGGGAGGTGCTAAGTTTACCCCTGTACAAAAAGTCTCTATACAGTATTTGGGGATTTTCTTTAGCTGATGAAGATTGAACCCAGATTATTATACATTCTAAGCATATTCCCTATCACTGAGCCTTACCTCTGGTGTCTGTGATCCTTATTTTTTAATAAAAGAACACTTTACAGTGATCCCAGTGATTGTGTTGAATTAATTTGGTTTTTTTTGTAATTTTTATGGATGAATTTAAAAATGGGTTGGCTTATATTTGAATTCTTTGTAGAAGAAACTAGTATGACTTTTATTTTAGAATTACTCTAATATACTCTAGGAATTAATTATACTCTAGGAATATTCAAGGTAAACTTAGAAGTGTTTATATTTTCCTCTCTTTCCAGCTCAGTTTAACTACTACGTTCTTATGAATCTTGCTTTAATTTCTAAACTGCCATCATCTGCACAATGAGAATGATTGTATTTGAGCTGTTTCATGGTGATGTTTATATTTGGTTCTCTACTGAGACCCAGTGCAGTTAGAGGAGCGGCTACGAATATTAGCCTGAAAAAGAACATGTTTGTGCTCCGCGTCATGTGCTCACTGAGTGAGCTGAGCATCAATATTTCATTTATCATAAAATCATGTTCCAAAAATTAATGATGTCATACGAAGTACCTGCTTTGAGCAAAAGGAAAACTAGGAGGAAAATGATATTTGTTGAGGATCTTTAGACCAAGAATTGTAAACATTTCACCAACACGTAGCATGTATTTCTCACCATGATTCTGTATGAGAAAGCAAACAATGGCCTGATAATGTGCTGGATAGCTTTAGTGTCAACTTGACACACCTGGGTTGAGGGAGCCTCAATTGAGTACTGCCTCCATCGGACGGGCCTGCGGCCATGTCTGTGGGGTATTTTCTTGATTACTGAGTTAAATATGGGACGGCCCAGCCCACTGTGGTGGTGCCACCCCTGGGCAGGTTGTTCTGTATTGTAAAAGAAAACAAGCTCAGCATGGGCCAGGGGAGAAAGTCAGTAAGCAGCATTCCTCCATGGCCTGTGTTCCAGCTCCTGCCTCCAGGTTCCTGCCCTGAGTTCCTACCTTGGGCTCCCTCAGTGATGAACTGCGACCTGGGAGATGTAAGACAAATAAACCTTTTCCTCCTCAACTTGATATTGGTCGCAGTGTTTTATCACAGAATTGAAGGCAAATTAGAACAAAAAATAAACTGTACAAGATAATTACCTGAAAATATTAAAGTCATTATTTGAGTTCAAATATATTGGATGTCATTTTTTAAGATCAATTTTAGTAAAGTACTCTTTCTTGAAAATAAAATGTCAAACTAAGGCAGGCAATGAAATCTAAGATTTGTGTGGCATCTGTCTTATTAAAGCATCTTTTTGTGCATTTTCTTGAGGTCTCTTTTTTAAATTTTTGTATAGAGTATGGATCCTCACCTATGCTCTGAAGTTAGTTTCTTTGACATTTTGAAGGAATTTAATACTTTATTTTCTTGATAGAAAATGAAACATGAACTATAACTAAAAGCCACAAAGCTGAGTATTTATTAAACACACTAATTTCCCTTTCATTTAGTCAGCCAATGCTTCCAACCATAATCTAATTTCCACTAAAGTTTTCCATGGATCAAGGTGGTGGTTCCAAATCTAAAATGATGAAGGAATCACTAAATGACCAGTGGTGATTTCCTATGAAATCATCCCAGAAGAAGAGTAATGAGTGTTTGGAAAAGACTTGCGGGCAGGCTTCAAGTCTCACCAAAATAACACTGTGAGTTACAATGGAGGAATTCCTGGAGGAATAGAGAAATTTTAGGTGGATTGTGTGTGCATGAATCTCTCTCTCTCTCTCTCTCTCTCTCTCTCTCTCTCTCTCTCTGCCCACATGCATGCACACAAGTGATGCTCATGCGTATATGCACATAGAAGCTAGATGCCAGGCATCTTCCTTAACCACTTTCTATCTTATTTTCTGATATAGCATCTTTCACTGCGCCCTAGATCACAGATATGGCCAGGATGGCTAGCCAGCTAGCTTTAGGGATCTGCCTGTCTCTGTCGCCCCAAATCTGAGATTATACAGATGTACGCTATCATGCCCAGGTTTTCAGGTGATCATTGTGGATCTGAACTCAGGTCTTCATGCTTACATAGCAAGCATTCTACCTATTAAACCGTCTCCTCAGGCCATTCTAGACCTTTAAGGCAGTCTACTTAGTTAATTTGTGAGAATTTAGTGCTACAAGGGCCAATGATTTGAGTCTTTTGTCCCATTCTGGTATCGATGATACCGTAGTCCTCATTCTAGGCATCCATTTAAGCAAACAAATAGTGTAATTTGTAAATTAGAGGGAAACATACTATTGGGGATGGCTTAGAATGTGTTACTGAACCTGCAACCATTTAACTTGAATTTGCTAAGAATTCATTGCCATGAGATGGTGGTGATAGACAATCTATTTAAATAAAGACTTGTTTCAAATAAAATATAAACTAGGGGAAATATAGCAGCCAATAGTTGTAATATGATATGAAGAGAATCACAGTAAAGGTTAGATGCAGACAGCATCCATAAGAAGAAGAGAGGAAGAGAGCTGATTAATAAATGGATTTATTAGGTAGAAAAGAAACTTACTATGATATTGATTGTAACTGCCACCATTCATTGGTCTCTTAATGGGGATTATAATATTCATGTATATGCCTTTATTTTCAAGACATTGTACCAGGTGTGTGAATATGTTATTTTATTGAAGCAAACAATTGCTGTCAATTTTATCACCATTTTGGAAAGGAATAGCATGACACTAAGAGAGTCTACACATTCCTCAAGAACATGTACTCATTAAGTAGATGATTCCAAACAAAGGTATTTCAGTCCACAGCTCATACTCGTAAGTATAGGGAGATAGAGTGGCTTCTGGGAAGTAAAAAACATTGAAGAATGCCAAGCAGGTAGAGAAACATTCTAGGAAAAGAAAATGGCAGGAAAACACAGATCGAAAGAAAAATTACTCTAGAGCCTGGGAATACAGCTCAGTTGGTAAAGTGCATGTCTCAAATGTGCTGAGCCCTGGGTTTGATCCCCAGCACTGCATGAACAGTGTGTGGTGGTGCATACTTGTGATTTCAGCACTCCAGGAGAAATAGGCAGGAGGTTCAGGAGTTCATGGTAACTCTTAGCTACATGGTGAGTTTGAGAACAGTCTGGATTACATGAGACCCTGTTTCAAAAAAGAAAGAAAGAAGAAAGAAAGAAATATATTAGAAGAATTCCTTGGTGAAAATACAAGACGGAAACAGTAGGAAACAGACCCTAAAATAGGTATTAATGTAACATTATAAAGGAGCTTAGATTTACATTTTATGCATAGATGAAAAATCCAAAAATAAATTCTAAGCAAGGTGCAGAAAGATTTAAATCTTTATTTTTTTTAAAAAAATTAGCAGATCAAAAATCTTTATTAGTAGGTAACCTCAGCTCTCCTGTGATTCCTCAGAATTAAAAAAAATTCTATTTGAGCCTTGTCACTTTGGATTCTAACATGGTTCAAAACTAAAGGCAAATAGCTTTGATTGCATAAACAACATTTTTAGGATTCTTTACTTATCTCAGCGGTTTGGATTGGGTCCCATGTTGGTTAGTACTGGGAGATAACACCCAGAAATCAAAACATACTCTTCTGAATGGTTTTGACAGGACACTGGTGAAAGTTGGTTGAGGAAATCAGTCTCTGGTAAATGTTTGGTTTAAAAATCTAGACTGTCAACCCAAATGAGCACACCTACCAATACACCCCACTTCCATAAGAGAGACTAGTGAAAAAACATGATGCTTTTATCCACCAATAAACTTCATAATCCATAACTAATCACCATCCCTATATACATTTGAGCTCTGAATCATCAGCCTTCAAAAGAGTTTTCTAATGCCATGAAAGTCATCCAGAGGTATTCCCAAGAAGGACCAAATCTCCAGAACCGTACACTATTAAAACTGGTTCCTTATGACTAGAAACACCAAAACAAGCTTCCTTTCAGCTCTTCCTACTCCTCACCTCCTTCCTCCTTAACTGTTGGGCCTTCTTTCTCTTTTTTCCACCTCTTTCCTCTCACTTTCCCTTGATTTCCCTCCCTTTCCTCTTCTGTCTTTTCCTCTGCCCTTTCTCTCTCTTCCTTCTCCATCTTTTATCCCTTTTCTTTATTTTTCTCTGTACCTTGAATTTTGACATTTACTTCTATTTCAATCTACTATATCATTCTCCAAAATCATGTTTTGATCACCAAATATATGCTACTTTTCTAAGAATGGAGAATATATGAATGAAACAAATATAATCCCTACTCTCCCGGGCCTCATGTTTAAGTGTTTACAATATAAACATGTAACTATATTACATGTAACAGGTGGTGTAATGAAGATCTGTTTGCAAAGGTGGAGTAAATCGTTCTAGCTCAATGTCACATCTTAGAAGTGGTGACACATATATAGTCTCACATAAAAATATGGTTGTGATTCACAGTGAAACATTGCTTCCAATTGGTTGTAGCTTTCTTAATTTGTACAAGAGCTACATGGCAAAAGACAAGTCTAAACCCAGTTGCATTAAGTGACTATGTACTATGTAGGAGTTGTTTAGTGCATTTATTGGAAAAGATGGGAAGGTTTAAATTTTGTGGCCTGCTTAAGAAATCTAAGAACATTTGTCTATACTGCACTATTTTGAAGGCTGGAATCTGGAATACATCCTTCCTTTTAGGGCCGAGAGGTTTCAAATGATACAAATAACAGATAGAAATCTTCTAAAATGAGCTTCCCTGCTTCAGCCACTCTTAAGCTCTTACTGGTGTGAATAACTCTGTGAAACTTTCTTATGGGAAAGATTAGATTTTCAATAAATGATGTTGGATCAACTGGATATTCAATGGAATATATTGAATTACTCCCAGTCTTAAAAATTACACAAAGATTAAGCAGAAATAGATCATAGATTTATATGCAACATCTCCAACAGTCTGAGAAGAAATTCAGAAACAAAATTTTTACTAAGTGAATAAAAAAGACCTTACAACAATACAAAATTATT
Source organism: Nannospalax galili (assembly GCF_000622305.1). Classification (NCBI taxonomy): domain Eukaryota; kingdom Metazoa; phylum Chordata; class Mammalia; order Rodentia; family Spalacidae; genus Nannospalax; species Nannospalax galili. The sequence goes on along the minus strand of NW_008338996.1, from coordinate 8,062,675 downwards.
AATTATAAAGCAAAAAATAATGAATTATATTTCATCAAATATCACTGTATGTGCTCTTGCTCTTCAAAATGTATTGCTATAAAATGGAGAGCAAGCTATAGACTATGAGAAAATGTTTGCCATATGTTTCTCTGACAAGGTTTGTGTCTAGATAACATAAGAAACCTTCAAATCTCAAAGATGAATCGTGCAATAAAGTTGTCAAAAAATTATAGATCATTTACAAGAGACACAACAGAAGTTCAGTAAGCTTATGGAAATATGTTCAACATCATTAGATATCATCAAAATACAAACGAAATCCAGGGGATACCATGGAATCACCACTATAATGACTCTAGTAACAAAGAAAAACATCAAGTTTTGGTGAGAAGTTTAACAACTGGGAAGGCAAATGGTGCCAGTGGGAATTGATTGTTTAGAAAATTAGTCTGGGACTGGAGAGATAGCTCAGTGATTAAGAACACTGGTTGTTCTTGCAGAAGACCCAGGTCCGAATCCCAGCACCTGCATGGCAACTAACACCTGTCCGTGACTCCAGTCCCAGGGGATCCGATGGCCTCTTCTGTTCTCCACAGGCATTGCACATCATGGGTGCACTTACCTACATGCTGGCAATACACTCATACACATAAAATAAAAATGATAAACAAAATATTTTAAAAAAGAAAATTAGTCTGGCAATTTTTTAAATGAAATTAAACATACACTTATTATATAATCTACAATATTAGCCTTAAGTGTGGTTCTTAGAGAAATCTAAACACATTGTGCACACAAAGATTTGTACTTGAATAGTCATAACAGATTTCCATGAGAAATGACTTAAATATCCATTGGATAAGAAGATTGTGGTCTGCCTATACAATAATACTGTGCAGCATTATGAATGCTTCTTTGAGAAAAAACATTAGACCAAATGAAAGAAGTCAGAGTCAGAATACGACACCTTATATGCCTCAAATTTTATTAAATTTTATAAAAGGGAAATTTTAGTTAAAGCAATAGAGAAGTTTTTTTCCAGAGGCTTAAGGCAGAAGCACAAAGATTTACTGCAGAGAGGATACAGGCATATGTTGGTATTGGTAGAAATATTTCATATATTATGTCTGTAACAATGGTTATATGCATTTGCATATTAGTTAAAGCTCACTGATTTATGTGAGTAGTCATTTTAGATGTTTATTAAGGTTTTACTTTGAGACAGGGTTTCAGTATGTAACTCTGTGAACTTGCTTTGTAGCCTAGGTTGATCTTGAATACAGTCTTCCTGTTTCAGACCCTGGCTGTTGAGATTACAGGTATGTACCACCATCCCTGGCTTAACATTAGGGATTTTATATTTGTAAACTATACGTAAAGCTTACTAAATTAGGCTGACTTTTGTAAGTCACATATTCAGTGAGAGATCCAAGTGTGTATGCCAGTGTATCACTAATAGAAAACAAAGTCATGACTTAAAAATAAAGTCTTCTCTCAGCAAATACTAATTTATCACGTTAGATGCATGAAGTTGGGTGAATGATCAAGACAAAGTTGTGAACTATATAGTAGGTGACATATGAATAAAGGGTCAGTTTAGACCATGAAGTTTGGAAGGCGACACGTTCGTTGGAGGGTGTCCTGGAAGAGTTAGAGGAGGAGAGTTGGGAATAAATAAGATCAAAATACATTGTATACATCTATGGAATTATTAAGGAATAAATAAAAACTAAGGCAAAAAAAACCTGGCGTGATGTAATTGATATGGCATAGACTATTACAAGGTGCTGTGGTGGCGACCTGGCAAGGGAGAATAAGTGGTGTCCTGGAGATGAAACAGAAATTAGATGTAATGGTATATTCTGCATTTAGCTGAGAAGTAGAATCATGAAATTGTATAGTTTTTAACGTAGGGCAGATGAGTCAAAGGAAACATTAATAGATTATAAGGATGATGCAGCAAAAATGGAAATATTCAGTGAAATGAAAATACAGAAGGGAAAGAAATGGGTCGAGTGAAAGGTTGGCAGGGATAGGAATACGATGCAAATACTGAGAATGAAGGATCGATACAACACATCAGTACAGTCTGCAAAGAACACTGAGCAGGCACGTCATGAGTGTGGACAGATGACCTCAGATAGACGTGCAGCTTTGAGAGGCAGGAGCACATTGGAGTCAATACAGAGAAGGCCGAGATCAACCAGCCTGCCAGGAAAACGTGATACAGGATACTCCAAGGCATGGAATGGAATGAGGAGGTGGACAGCTAGAGAGTAATGGTGGGAAATGTGATGCCCCAGAAGCCATGGTGGGAAGAAGTTTGAATATTAATTTCCAGAGATGTGGAGATGTATAATACAGCTTCCCCGAGAACCTTCTCAGTGAAACAGGAGAGTATCTGAGACTGAGGAGGACCTGTCTCTTGCAGACAATGTCTTGTGTATTTGTTGATGTATGAAGGAACTCCAAAGGGTTCCTTGGCAGGGGGAACTTGGCATATTTGAGAAAGGAAAAAAGAGAGGATCTAGAATACGGGGTCCAAATTTTGGTGAGATAAAGAATATTCCTTATAGTTGAGCATGGTTCCAGCACTTTGAAGGCAGAGGCAGGTGGATCTCTGAGAGTTCAAGGTCAACCTGGTTTACATAGTGAGTGTCACCTAGGGCTACAGGGAGAACTGGCCTCAAAAAGCACAAACAAACAAACAAACAAGAATATTCCTTATACTCCATATAATGGGAGGAGAAAGAAACGAGCAAAGATGAAAATAAACTGTGAGTTTTATAGTAGGAAGTTAAGGGAATTTTGACCGAGATCTTCTGTTTTCTTCCTGTGGGAATGAAGGTCATATGGAGACTGCGGGAGTAGGGTCATGTTTGAATGCAGAAGACACAGTTTGACGTCTGTGGCTTTAGAGAAAGGGAAAGCAATGCCTGTAAAAGCATAATGGGACTCCTGGGCATTGTCAAGTGCATATTTAAAGTTGAAGAACGTGAATTAAGAACTTCTCCAATTCATGGTGATTTTTGTTCATTTTCTGCTTTGATTACCTAGAAATCCAAATGTGACTTAGAGAAGATAACAAGTTGAGTTATTCGTGTTTTGGAGTTTACAGAGGACTCAGAATAAGATAATCATAGTTTAAGAAAGATGAGATTTGAAACAAAAGTGATTGGTGTGATGATTAACGAAATCTTAGCTGAATGATGAAGGAAGTGTGAGCAGTGTATCCTGAGACAGGAAGAGGAAGTAGAGGAGTCTGTAATTAGGAGTTCTAGAAGGCCTATAAACTAGTTTATTGGGGCTAATTCAGTTGAAATGATATGGCCGAAACAGAGGGGGGGAGATCATAGGAAATAAGAGAGCAAAGAAGCTGAAGGGTCAGGAGGGTGGAATGATTACCAATGCTGAGGTCACTGAAGATCTTAGCAATACACAGGATGCGGAGAAAGAAGCCCATCTTCAGACACTGATGAGATATGAGCCAAGTCTTTAGATGATAGTCAGTGCTAACAAGGAACACAGAAAGGCAGACTCACAGGGTCCCCAGGTGAATACCTGGAATAAGTGGAAACTATGAGGACTGAGGCAATCTAACCAGATGTGGCTGTTGGAGGCCAGAAGAAAACACATTCCAATCCTTTAATGATATGGGAGGAAGAGACTTCTCCACATGGGTGGTCTGCTTCATGACTTGAATGGGTGAGGTCCACAGAGGGGTTTCTGGCTCAGTGATAAAGAAAGGAATGGGATGCAGGCTTTTATGTTATGGGAAACCCTTCACATTGAAAGCTCGTTTGCAGGGACAAGACACTGCAGGCACCCTCCATCCATGTTAATGATCATGTCTCATCCTGACCAGTGAAGCAGTTAAATTTCCAGAGCCACTCAGACCTGGGTTGAACCAAGTTCTGCTGGACACTGTCCCAGGGTCCTTCTCTGAACCTTACTTTCATACTGTAAAATAAGGACACTTCTATTTACTTTGGTGCTGTTCCAAATGTCAATAGTGTCTGCAACAATATTTATGCTCATCAAACAGCATGATGTAGATATAGAGTAAATATATGCTGTAGAATAATGCTATCATCTCAGTGCTAGGTATTTGTGATGCTGGAGCTCCCAAAGAAAGCATTGCACTTAATGAGACAGCATTTCAGCTAATCTAGGTGGAAGGAAAGCTGAAATGACAGTTTGCCAAATGGGAAACATGAAATCATTCAGTGAATGAGAGCTTTACTTTTCATGATGAATCTTTAAATAATGTAAAATGTCAAGGAGCCAGACCATCAGAGCCATGGTCTAAAAGGGGTTGGAGAGACAGTTCAGCGGCTGCTCTTGCAGAGGACCTGGGTTTGAGTCCCAGCACTCACATGGTGGCTAACAACCATCCATAGCTCCAGTTCCAGGGGATCCGATGTCCTCTTCTTACCTCCGTAGGCACTGTACGACATGGGTGCATCTACTTACCATGCAAGCAATACAAACACATTAAAAAAATATTTGAAACAATTGGTCTGCAAATATAAAATGATTTAAGTTTTGCTTTGTTGACAAGAGTGAAGTGTTTGGAGAGGAGAGCTTGGGAAGTACACTGTAGCTCATGCTATTCATGGTGTCCCAGCCCTGGTTGCTGTCTGCTACATTCTGATGAGCGTGCTGCGTTCTTGGTACAGACGTCCCTATGCAGATGTACATGCACTGATTGCAGTGGTTTCCAAGTAAGAAACAAAGATGATGTGAGTGTGGAAACGTTCCTGAACTTTCAGCTCTGATGAGGGGGCCTTTCTCTGCAGCAGCATAGCCTTTATCTAGCTGAGAATTCTCTTCACCTTCTTTACATCTTGTCTCTTCCCAAGGGCCTTTCTACAGGAAGCAGCCTGCTTGATGGCTGTGATATATTGGAAGATAAATTAGACAAGTTAAAACATAGTTGCTTCCCTGAATCCAGTTTAACCCCTCACATAACTTCCTGGAGCCTGGTTCATGTTTGCTATGGTCATTTGATCCAAGGGCTCCTTCCTGTCTTTTGAAACTACTCTTAACTTCTTTTTTTTCCTTTTAACATCTATAGTTTGTGTTTACCTTTTTTTGTCTACATTAAAAATTTTTTTTCTAACCCCCAAAGATTTTTTTCTAAGTTCTACTCCACAATTTTGTAAATAAATACACTCATTTAACTTAGTAGTGAGTTAGCAATTTCTATTGCTATGAAAGCTAGCCAACAGAGATGTAGCTTCATGGTTAGCAGGAGTTTGATTTCTCCTTGATTGTTCTGTGACTCAAGTATGTAGTGTCTTCAGCAATAGGGTCATACCAACCAGTTTGGGTAAGTAACCAAGTGAAATGGAAACAGTCAGTATTGTTTGAGTATATATGGGACCTCTGTGTCAACAGCACTAAAAGAGGGAATCAGTTCATGGAATTGGGTTTTTCATTTGCTAGCCTGTGGTGTCTATTAGGGTCACTGAACCTCTTTGAGATTATGTTGGTCACTGGCTTGGAACTCACCAGGAAGGCTAGGCATGCTGGCCAACAAGTCCCAAGAAACTGCCTCTGTCTGCCTCACTGCCAGTAGAATTATAAACATATACTACCATACCCTGTGATTGTTTTTATTGTTCATTCATAGATATTTATGCTTATTTCTCTATGCCCAGTTTCAACAATGATCAAGTTTATTTTAAAGTACTTTATAATTTTTTAATTACCTCTGCACTATGTTTTTAAACTGTATTTTTTTATTTTTGAGAATTTTTCTTTTTTCATTTTTAATTCAGTTTTTACAATTTTCATAAGTATATTTTGATCATATTTAGATCCATTCTTCTATCTATACCTCCCTTTTCTACTTCCCACATAATTTAATGTACTTTATTATATATACTAATATCTATAGAGTCTAATGTGTCCCCCAAATGTTCTTCAGTATGAATCCATCCACTGGAGCCTGGTTAACCTACTAAGAGTCACATCCTTGTGAGAGACTGGCTCTCTCACAATAGCTATCAGTTGCCAATAATTCCTCAACTAGTTTGGCGTTCTTTCACCTACTTCTTCTTATCTATTCTGGGATCTTGGCTGGTTTGAACTTACACGAACAGCACCTTCCTGCATGGCTACTGTATTCACACTCAATTCTTATTTATTTACTTAATGTTTTATTGAAATTTTATGAACTTCACACAATATATTTGATTATATTTAGATGCCCTCCTTTATCTATACCCCCTTTACTATATGCCACCCAATTTCCATGTACATATATATATA
>NW_008338996.1:8008477-8056063 GCF_000622305.1 Nannospalax galili | reverse complement strand
CAAGATTAAAAACAGTTACTTATACTTTGATAATCTCATGCACATATACAGTATATATTCATCATATCCACCACATTCCCAACAACTTTGTGTCCTCACTTTTATTTTATTTTATTATTTTTATTTTATTTTTTAACAACCCATAGAGTCTAGTGCCACCCATGTGTGCATGGGTATAGGGCTATTCACTGGAGTGTGGTTGATCTACCAGGGACCAACTTCCTGGAGTAAAGGGATTCTCCATCCCCCAGCTACCATCAAGTGTCAATACTTCCTCAGCTAGGGGTGGGACCTCATGAGCCCCTCCATATCCATCATATCCATGCTGGAGGGTTGGCTGCCTTGATCTTGTGCAAGCAACCACAGCTTTTCCGAGTTCATGGGTGCTAAAATTGTCAGGCCCTGAAGACACATCTTCACAACAGTTCTCCTTGTCCTTTGGCTCACGATGTTCCCTGATCCTTTGAGAAAAGGAGTGTGATACTGATGTTCCACTTAGGGCTGAACACTATACAGTCACCTTTTCTCCACATTTTAGTGAGCTGTGAGCAGCTGTGTCCATTGCAAAAAGAAAATTCTCTAATGGGTTGTAGGAACTGCATTAATTTATGGGCATAAGAATAAGCATTTAGAAGGTAGTGTGATGCTATGTTCATTTAGAAAAATAGTAGTGGTAGTAGCAGCAGTAGGTTCCCCTTTATGGCTGATGATCTTAACAACCACAAGTTTGTGACCAGGTTTACATCAGTTTCTTACTCTGGAGTGAATATGAAAAACATATAATGTATACATGTATGAAATTCTCAAAGAACTGAGAATTGTAGTGGGCATTAGGGCAAATCAGAAAGCTGTTGGTTACGCCCATGACCTACATGCCACTATTGCACCAATGGGCATATCTTTCCAGGTTGGTCATTACTGTAGTTCTCTCAGTTCACAGCTAGGAAAGACTTGTTGACTTTTCTCAAGGTACCTTTTAGCACTATGAAAAGTACTCAACAGGGAGGAAGCTCTGGGGAGCAAACTCAGGTGCTGGTACACTCTCCTCAACCAGTTTTGTGTGTTTATATGTGTGTGTGGAAAATTCAAGAGGCAGATCTTACTGTTATTTTGAAGAAGACTGTGAGATGATGAGCTTCATAGTTTCAGGTGTGACTGGACTTCAGTATCTGATATGCCAAAGCCTGATTGTTTGATGCCTTTTCCAGGTTCTACTATTAGATCTTGAGTGAAATGCCTCCCTTCTAAGAGATTAGATCTCTGTATTTTCATAGGTTGTGTGCGGATGACAATGGGGTGTCAGTCTTGTGGAAAATATCAACAAAATGGGGCATTACTCTTTCGGTATTCCTTTCTAGACAATTTTTGTTTTTATGTTTTTTACAATATTTATTTTTATAGACATTATATACCTAGTAATCTGGAGATAAAAGTTAAGTGAAATTATCTTCTTAATAAGCTACATCACTATAGTCATGTTAACTCCTGTGCATGGTTTCCAGTGAATCCTTATTTTCCTTGTGTGGAAAAATCTGCTTAATTTATCATCTCTGCCAAATTCTTACAAGGAAAAAGGTAAAGAGGCAGGAGGGATTAAAAAAAGAAGAAAAATATTCTCTATGTAGATAGTTCTTGTTGACATTACAGAGTTCTTCTCCAAAATGGGCTACTAAAGCTTTAAAACTAGGATGGTTCATGCTCAGAGGAATCCGAGTTGGACTGGGGCTAGCTGATTCTGGTCTGAAAGAGTTACGTCATCTCAGAACTTTTCATGGGCCAGTGCAAGCAGGCTTCTCTGGCTTATTATTGTCTTTTGAAAGAAATTCCAGGTAACAAAGAAGGAAAGTCCTCCAATTTTTTTTTTTTTTTTTTTTTTTGGCATTGAGCCTTTGCCCGGGTCATGTCAGTGAAGTGAGGAAGTAAGGGTCCCTTTCCATGATGTGTGAGCAGAAAAAAGACAGCAACTGCCCCTTGATGGAGAAACCTTCTGTGCACTGTACATGGAGTTCTGCTTCCTTCCTCCTGAGGCTAAATGGGGAAGCATAGAGGGCCTTACACAGGACCAACCTGAATAAAGGATCTTTGTGAAGGGAAGGCCATTTATCCATGGCAGGCCATTTGGGGAAATGATTTAACTATAGACCTTCTGCTTCTTATAGCAACTTTATATCCAAACCCACAATCCTGCCTTTGCCAACCAGTGTGCAAACATACATACTTATGCCTACCTAGTGATTTGGTGGTGGTGGTGGTGGGGTTTCTCTAGGTTTCCAAGTGTTTAATTATTATTATTTTGCATTTGAGGAATGAGAGAGGAGGGAGCTTAAAGATACTTGAAAAGAAAAACTTTTTCAGGGATTTTAGCCAACGTTCTAAAGAGCCATGTTGATGAAATAGAGCAGTTCAAGCGAAAACAAATTGAGTTTGGAAAAGAAAATGCTCTCCACCCAGTGGCAGTTGGAGCTTTCCCCTGAGTTCTCCTGACTTCTTGGAGCCACGTTTGCTTTGCTGAGCGGACTAAATCATTTAATTTGTCAGCTTCTTGTCTCTGCCAGACCTCACGCATGGAACCCTTCCAAGGCTACAGGAGCTGACTGAGGCCTCCATCTGCCTGAGTCACTCCCTGGGGGCCACATGTCTATAGGGCAAGGTTCTCTGTCCTAGTTCAGGGCTGCTCAAAGTCAGGGGAGATTATTTCTATTACCATTCATAAAACAGGTCAGAAAGATCTAATAATAGTAATAGCTAGTAGTTTTGTGAATGTTTCTTGTGTAGTGAGTACCATGCCAAGAGCTTTATGTCTATTAAATTATGAATTCTTTACAACCATTTAATGGAGACAGAGAATATTCTTCTGGTTTTACAGACAAGGCACCTGAGATTCAGGCAGAAAGCAATTTGATTAAGGTTATGAAATAGTGTAGTATTTCAAAAGCAGGTGGTCTGGCTTGACTTTAAACTTGGCTCTTAACACTCAGCTCTATATTTCTGGGTGTGTTGAGTATTATTACACTTCCCCACTGAGTGGCCCACTCAGCACTGGGGTGTGTGGTAGGAACACAATGATACATTAGCTGTTCAGAGGGTTTCTGCTCAGAAAGAGTTGAAATTTCAGAAAAATAGACAAGCATATATCATCAGGACATCATTAGGACAAACTGACAGTGTGGCAACGTCTAGACAGACTACAAAAGAATGAACCAGTAGCTTTGATGCTGAGAAAGGAAGAGGTCTTGTAAGAGAGAAGATAATAGTTGGCTAAACACTGAGGGATAAGGGAAGTTCTAAAGCGTTCTTGACACAGCAACCAGCAGGGGTAATCTCACTGGAACTTGGTCCTGAATGGTATACAGATAGGTAAAAGGAGTCTAGACTTCACCTAGTGTCACCCAAAGTAGGACCAGGAATGCTAATCCACATCTACTTCTCTAGGTCCTCTGTTATTAGGTAAAACATTATTCTGATTTCATTGGACAATGAAATTAGTAAGAAAATTATGTGCATGCTTTTGGAGTCTAAACCATAAACCTCTTATTGAGTCATCTTTTTATCTTTCTGTGTATTGCAGCACACACAGAGAGCTCCTAGAACCTGGGGGAGCGTGACACACCAGGCTAAAGGAAACAGGGATTTTCCCAGAGCAACTGATCATCAGCCAGTCCCTTCTCCCATTCACCACCTTCGATGGAGACACAAAGGAGGAACACTTTTAATTGCATTCTGTTGTACATTTGGGGAATTGTTTCCTCCAGTTCTTAGTCTCTCTTGACTAATCCTGGGAGGTCAAAGGGAAGAAAATGATTACGTAGCCACAGACAGCCTAATATATGCAATTGAGCTAAGGATTGTCTATAAGAAGACTGGGAATTATGGAAGAGTATCAACAAGAGAGTGGTCTATGCCTATGGTGTGTGCAAGGATCTGAGCTAGAGTCAAGATGGTGGGAATGAAGAGAGGGAGTGTATGGGTAATGGGGTGTCTCTGCTGTTCCCTAGAATGTACCTAACTCCTATCATCTTGTTTAATGTCGGTACAGTATAGACTTTGTAGACAGCAAGTTCTTGTAGAAAACTCAATGCATAAAATGGCATAAATATCATTTTACTTCATATAAACATGTACCAATCTCTAAGAAAAACTCATCCCAAACCAGAAGGTAGATACTGTGATCAACATAAAGCTGTCAAGGAAAGAGACACTGAGGCTAGCTGAGCCACTTTCTCCAAGAAGTACAGTGATTAGATTCTAAATTTGAGGTTTGAACTTAGGCTTTTCTGACAGCAGATCTTGTATTCCCATATTGTCTCATACTTTCTCAGTGTCCTGTAAGTATGAGGGGGAGGGTGGAGGGGCATCTTTTGAGTTGAGCTGAGCAATTTGCCTCATAGAGAATCTCTTCTACAACCTGCTGCCCATTTAGCTTCTGCCTGGTATTTGATGACTTCTCCTGTCACAGGTTCAGTGGGATTTAGGACCCTTTGGATCCTCAGATATGATGAGCAACGTTTTCATTTTGCAGATGAAGGAATTCCAGGCTCAAGAGGAAGGAAGGAAAAAGCCTGGGATTCCTCTGGAGAAGAAATGTAACCAAGTTAAATATCCTTGTAAATACATGAGGAGGAATTCCAGGGCAAACCATTGATGCTGGCAGAGTCTTTATCTTTGGAACACTTTTAGCTGCATGAACTCTATCAGTTCAGGATTATTTATGATAAATATGTCTGGAACCTAAGGACCCCGAGTCTTATCATAGAAGCCTTGCGATTACTGGAGTGTAAAGTGAAGATGTTCTATGATACAAACAGCTTCCACTGATCTAGATTAGATAAAGTGGTACTCTGGCAAGAAATGACTTAAAACGTGATATGAAATTACAAAAGCTCAATAAAAACTTTTTAAAAATATGATTGGCTGCCCTGAGCCCTTCCCCATGTTCCTTCTGCCTTTCATAAACTTTTACCTTTGGAATGATTGGTACAGCTTGATACTTAGTAGGATCTTTGATTTTTAGAAATCTAATTTAAAATTCAATCTCTATTATCTCCAAAGGATACAACCTTTTCCAAGACCACGCAGCTTTGCTGCAATGCAAGATCTAATTTCAGACCCATTGTCTTCTATGTTCCAAACTAGGACGGGGTTGAAGCTGCTTCTATGCCTGCACCATGCTTATCTCTATCTTCTTAGGTAGTGTAGAATGATGATGAGGAGATTGATGATGATGACGATGATAGTGATTAAAATGGTAATTGCCATTACAGTGATAGAGCAGCAACTGCCTTTCATCTCTTACAATGTGCCAGACATAATAGCACACAGAATGTAAAAGCAGTGTGAACAAAGCAGACGCATAGAAACTCGTGTTTCAAATAAAATAGAAACAGAGCTTTGATTAAGTTAAACCGTATGCAACGTCCCACATTCAACCTACAAATCAGTAATTTTATATGACTCAACACTTTAGTATATGTCAGATACTTTAAACTGTGTGACTGAAGGAGATCTCTCTGAGGATCTGAGATCTGAAAAACAAAAAGAACTGGACACAAAAAAATCAGATGTGAGAATATCTCATGGCTCAGAGGCAGGAACTAGCTTGTCAACCAAGCCCCCCACAGAAATGCTATAGCAGAAGATTGGATGTGACAAGTTGCAGAGGGATTGGGGGATCAAGTTTGGACAGATAAGCTTATTTTTGTAAGTAAGGATAAAGTTTGAATTTTTAGGTTAAGCGCATTTTGGTTGAGGTAGAAGAAGTATAAACAAGATGAGACTTACATTTTTAGTGGATGTCTCTAGCTGCCAAATGCAAAACGGATTATACGGATATAAAGATTGTAACAAAGCTCATGTGGGCTCTTAGTGTAATGAGTCAGGTAAGAGCTGATGGTGGCCTAGGCTAGAGGGATAGCAATGGGGCGGAGATAACTCTGCATACAGGATTCATTTTAGTTGCTTATGGTAAGCAGAATAGGGATGTTTCCAACGTAACCACTTTATCTAGCTCTTACTGGTGTTTTAGAGAATGTTTGCTAACAATCACTCAGCTCAGAGAAGGCTGTGGAAACAGACAAGACTGTATTCACTTTGATGCATGATTTGCATACCAGCCAATAAGATACTGTAAGCTCATTCTCTCCTTTGTCCTAAAGAAGGGTTTACTTTGGGTAGAGACATTTGGTAGGAGAAGCTTGTGGCAGCCCTATTACTCATCAGGCTGCCTTTGGTATAGGGGAAGCTGGAGACCAGATCTTGTATACTCTTCTTCAGAAAATGAAACTGTTTTCAGGTCCAGAGATAATTAGACAAAGGTCTCCCAGATGCAGTGACCTGCAATGAACAGAAAGGAAGGGCTATGATGGGCAGATTCTTGGCATAGTTCTTCAGGATATACAAGGGTTTGCCCAGTGACCAGGAGAGCAGGGGTCATAGAGGAATACTGGCTGGAAATTAATTGAATGATGGGGAGGAGGAAAAGGAGGAAGAGAGGAAAGGGAGATTGGGATCTGGGACAGTGCCCGGGCTGCCTTTGTAGATTGGTTCCCTAACAACGCTTTCTCAGGGAAGTCAAGGACTGATTGAAGCTTAATTCAGATTCTCTAAATGTGCCTTAAGGAGACAGACTAAGAAATGATCTGATGAAATGCACGGGAAGCAAAACTTGGCAAGGTCACAGTGGCAAATGTGCTAAGAATATGGGGAGAGATCCTGCCAAGATCCCCTTCCCCAGGACCACCCTTGATGTATCCGGAGAAATCAATCAATTGGACGGGACTGGATGGCTCCCACAGAAGAGCAGTGGGGGATCCCTGTGAAGGTCGGGGGGGGGCTCTTCAATTTGCAGACAGGATTTAGACCTCAGCAGAGCATTAAGATGGGTCAGTGAAGGCATGGGGTTGGCACTCAACGTCTCTCAATATCCTGTGGGTGACTCAGCGGTGCCAAATGCTGTGCTCATTCCTGGATGGTGCCCAGGGAGTTACAGCCCTGCCTCCTACTTCGTGTGAAGGCCCTGGAGCAGGGAACGTGACATGATTTCAATGTCACATCACACTGAGGAAATCTGCAAAAAGCTTGTAGAGAATTCCCCAGAATCAAGTCCACAAAACATTCCCCATCCTTGCCCCTAAGCAGCTGATTTCCATGCTGCTTGGTTCCTTCCTTACAGACCTGGAGCATTGTTAGCTGGATTATGTGTGCTTGCACGTAGGTAAGCCTAGCTCCATCACCTTCTTCCTGTGGGCTATACATCAGAACACTTGCCAGATTTGTGAAATTAAGTATTGGAGATTGCTTGACATATGTTACTGTCCTCTAGAAAGCTTTTGATAGTATTTGAAGTGCTTTGTCTAATATGTCTCCTCATCTCATTCTGTGTTCGTAAAGTAGCTAATCAACCCCAACTTACAGATGTGAAGCCCTGCCTAAAGCTACAGAGTGAATTTCTTGAAGGAGAAGGACCTGGACTCTCCTAGTCTCTGGCCAGCCTCCTTGCCCCTGTACACACAGCATTCATTGTCTTCTTTCTTTACTTGGCCATGCCATGCCAACCGGTGAAACAGGGCACATGGGCCACCCTTGCTTCCCGCATTTCCAAGTGTTAATACAGCCTCTGCTTTGCTTTCATTTAACTGAGCTGAGACAAACTCTCATCAGGAAAATATTCATTTCTTAACTTTTCCAGGCTCATTGATTGCCCTTGCCAACCTTGGACTTTCTGATCCAGTATCCTCAGTTCCTCCACAACTACTCATGGTTTGAAAAATAAAACTTATTTCATAATACTGTCTGTTTCTTTGTTGAAGCTCTTTTGTCTATTCTGATTGTCCTGCTCTGAATGGAAAACTGCTTTCTTCTTCAAACCTCTGAAATTTTCCTTTACTTTTTAAGGGAGTTCAAAGGGCCATCCCTGTTCCTACCTTGATTTTCTGTCTGTACCCTTCATTGTACTTTGTACTGCCTGTGTGGGTGCCAGTCTTCTTCCTCTGGCTCAGGAGCCCTTGGGAACAGGGGCTTTCATCTCCAGCATCTAACATAGGCTACCTCCTCATAGTAGTGGAGGTCAGAAAATATTCTTACCCTGACCTCATACCATAAACTAGGCTGAGGTTTTTATATTTCTAGACAATTGGTTTTTAATTAACCATTTTCTTGCCTCAGGAAGCAATTCCATTGGAATTTTCTTATAATCTTATACAGCATACAGATCTTAAGCATTCAGTGACATGGATGTTGAGATTTGCATAGCTTGGGTAACGGCCACCTCAAACAAGTCTTGCATATTTCCACCTATTTTTCTCCTTGCATCCAGCTCACAAGATCAATCTTCTAAACACCTTAGCCAAGGCCAAAGATGCCAGTTTTAAAAGACATCTGACTCCAAGCCATCTCCTTCAAGTACAGAACTAAGTTTGAGGGTCCATGAAGCCATAGCCAGCTGGTATGATCATGAGTGATGATGCAGTGGAGGGCTTTGCTCCTCTAAGGAGAAATGGCTCTGTCGGTGATCATTAGCTAAATGACATTTTGAATCCCTCGCCTTCAAGGTCACTGGTCAGCCACAACCTTTTCTTCCTATGGCCTAAGCAGAGAAAGCCCAAGGAATCCAAATCAGCCAGGGACAGAAAAGCAAGCCCAGGGTCTTAAATCATTCTTAGGCTTGTGGACTGGTTTTCATTTGGTCCTGAAGGATGTCTTTTCCTTTCTTGGACTGTGAGCCAATGTTTCTTTTCCTGCTGATTTATAACCTCATATAAATTAACAGGGGCCTTTCAACTGGGACCATCACATCCCAAAGGCATGAATCTTCCATATGTAATTCCTCCCTGAGGAAGCCACAGTTAGCTCTCAATTACATACAGTGATGGAGACACACGGTGGCTGGAAGGAGACAAATGCTGCTTATATTCAGGCTGGAACTGCACAAAGGCACAGGAAGAAAGTAGTCAAATTTGAGTCCCTGAAGCATAAAACTTTGCCTGCTTTGGCACAGAGAGTTTTTGCCATGTCTTTAGTTTCATTAAATATAGATTATTTACAGATCTCCTATGAGAGGAGAAAGAGATGATATAGGAAAGTGCTTCTCTTCTAAAGCTGTACTAGCTAGTGGTAAGGCATACTCATTTATAACTGCAATGCAAGCTAATTTTTTCCATTTGTTGGGGAATTATTTTTACCAATATTTTAGTGACTCAGGAATCCAGGGTCATAATAAAAGGGGAAAAAATCACTAAACTACAAGTTTAACTAAGGGCTGTGCTAAATTTCTTTGGTTCATTTATTCGTTTGCTTTTCCAAACATTCACCAGGTAATGGTAAGTACCAGACACTGTGGTCCAGGAAAAAGAACACATGATCCTTGGGAGGTTCACAACTGTTGTAGCTGTGGATCAGTGGGCTGTGTCCCGCCCCAATTGCATGTCACTTGGACATGGATGCAAGGTGAGAAAGGGGTGCAACGTTTGAGTTTGAAAATGTACTTTTGGACTCTGTCATTCTTTTTTATATTTTTTGAATATTTTATTTATTATTTTAATTTTATGTGCATGAGTGTAACGCCTGCACGTAGGTAAGTGCACCCCTGTCATGCAATGCCCGCAGAGGACTGAAGATGCTTTCAGATTCCCTGGAACTGGAGTTACGGACATTTGTTAGGTGCCGTGTGGGTGCTGGGATTCGAACCCGGGTCTTCTGCAAGAACAATCAGTGTTCTTAACTGCTGAGCCGTCTCTCCAGCCCTGACTCTGTCACTCTTAAATGATTTTTTTTTTCTTGCTCATGGAAGAGAACGTTGATCACAGTTGAAAAGGCTCAGCACCAGGAGTGAGAAGCCTGATGTCTACACCCAAATCTTTGCCCATTAGAGTATGAATTTAACGGATCACCAATATTTTCTGTCTCAGTATTCTCATATGTTCACGGGCAATGCTTACCTTGGAAGTTGCAATTGTATGCATGTTTAGTAAGAGCTATCTACGGCAGAGTTTTCATTCATTCTACTATGTTTTGAACACTTTCATTTTTCTGCATAACATTTATTCTTGAATTGATTTTTTTTTCTGTGGTTTCTATAACAAATTACTAACAATTCTGTGGCTTCAAATAACAGGAGTTTATTCCTTCTCATTTCTTAGACACAGAACCCTGAAATCAGGTCTGCTGAGCTACAATCAATGTGTCAGCTGGACACATCCCTTGGGAGGCTCTGGGTAGGGATCTGTTCATTTCTTAGCTCTGGTGGCCACCATCAGAATGTATCACAATAGATGCATCACTCAGATCTCTGCCTTTATCACCTTTTCAGTGTGTGAACTCTCCTGTTACTTCCTAATTAAATTTCACACACACACACATATATATATACACACATATACATTTAGGGTGACTTAGAAGGCCCAGGATCATCTTCTTAAGTATGGATCTTTAAAAATGACATCTGTACATTTTTGTTCTACCAAATAATGTAACATTCACAAGTTCGAGCACTGGAATATTGTTTTCAGGGCCATGATTCAACTTAATTGCATCCTGCATTCACATGTTTGCCTGGAAGGTTGGGAGTAGGCAAGGGATGTGGACCAAGAATATAGGTTCTGGAATTAAAAGGGCTCATACCTGAGTACTGTCTTTGTCATTTGTTAGCTGTGATCTTGAGCAAGCTATTAGAGTTATATTAATATATGACATTGTTCTTTTTTGGGTTTTGTTGTTGCTATAGGAAAATAGTTAGGTGCTTTGTAGAGAAAAAGAGGCTTAGTTAGCTCCCAGACTTGGAGGTTAAAAACCCAAGATTGGACTGCCTATGACTCATGGTCCATGGCATCACGAAGGAAGTGCTAGGAAAAGAAAAGATCATATGATGAGAGGAATAAACAGAGGGGGATTCAGGGGTCTAACTTTCTCTTCTGTGGTAATATACTCTGATGAGAATAAACCTCAGTTCCACCAGAACCACATTAAACTTTTCAAAGGGCATCACCTCCAAATACTTAATTACTTTGTGTTAACCCTTACCTCTTAAAGGTTCAATTGCCAATTAATCCTGCCACATCAGGGACTAAGTGATCAGCACAAGAATTCTAGGGGATAAAGCATATAACCATAGCATCTGAAAATAGCAAAATGCATGTGATACTGTATATAAGCATGCCACAGTTAGTTCATAGTGCTTAACAGATCTCAAAAATGTTGGTCTTAGGTCTATGCATGGCCTAGAGTCGTTGAAAGAGCTTGTGCCTGCCACTGGGAAACTCGAGATCTGGTTAAGGAAATGTGCACTAAATGGCTTCAATGAAGCTTGGCAAATTCTATCATCAGGGGAAAAACCAGGGCTATGGCAATCCAAAGTCAGAACCTGCATTTGCATCATAGAAAGGAGATGATGTCTGGGAAGAATACTGATGGATAAGAACTAGTTGATCCAGAAGAGGGGTTAGATGGGACAGCCTGAACAAAGAAAGGGCATGGTAGCATGCAAAGTTTGTTGTACTCGAGAGTGGGGCCAGCTCCTAAGGGGACTGATGTATACAGGACCCTATAAATCACAAATTCCTAATCTGGAAAGGACACGTGATCTGTGCCAATTATACATTCTACTATTAGAAAGACCATGGGCTCAGCAGTAGAATTATATTCAGTCATAAAGAAGACCACAATTATGTTATTTTCGGGAAAATAGAAGGAGCTGGAGGTCATCATGTTAAGTGAAATACATCAGACTCAGAAAAATTAGTATTGCATGTTTTTCTTATATGTGAAGTCTAACTTAATATACATACATATGTATGTATAATGTGTGTGCCTCCCCTTACTGCCCCTTGCTCAATTTAATGTACACTAGTATATATATTATATATATAAATATATTATATAGTTCTTATTTACTTCCTCATGTCTATGCTGAGATTTTGTCTGGTTTGTTTTTGCATAAGACTTGTGTGTGCCGTCACCATTGCCATGAGTTAATATGAGTAACTGACCAGCTGTCTGGAAAAATCTGTTTCTTTGTGGTCATCCACTACCTCTGACTCTTACAGTCTTTCTGCCCCCTCTTCTGCAATGTTTCCTGAGACTTGGGAGGCAAAAGTGTGATATAGTGTCCTGTTCAGGGATAAGTGCTCTACAGTCTCCTGTTCTCTATATATTGGTCAGTTGTGGGTTTCTGTGTTAATTACCAACTGTTGCATAAGGAAACTTCTCTGGTGAAGGTTGTGAGGTGCAATAATCTATGGGTGAAACAATAAGTCATAATTGGTACTGAACAATAAAAATTATGTCACCAATCCTGGTGACAAGAAAAGGATTTTAGGCTTTTTCTTCATTTTGGGCTTTTTCTATTAAATGATTTTAATCAAAAGAGAGTCAGTTTCCAGAAACATCAATTTCAACTTGTTTCTAGGAAGACCAATAAATGTGAGTCTGTGGAGAAGCCCTCACAACAGCTGAATTTAGAGGGTGCTCAGGGTCTCATCTAAGGCAGAAAGAACAGTGATAGGAAGAGGATGAGTATCAAACTTGACACACTGAGTGAATGCAGATACCTAAAGATACTGAGGAGACAGCAGCTCAATGCAGCACAGTCTTTTTGGTCTGAATGAGAGTGTCATGATGCTTCTGGTCATTCAGGGAACTGAGGAATGAGAGGACACATTTCATAAAGAACGATCCTGCTTACTTGAAGGAAACCTTCATCTCCTCCTTTCCTCCTTATCACTGTGCTTCCTCTTGTCACAGCTATCCCTTTTCCTCTTTCTCATTCTTTTTTCTTCCACAGACCTGGGAGAACTGATATGAGCCAATTGGAAAAAGTAAGGCAGATTTCCAAAAGCATCTCTTTAAAGAGCTTTCATCCAAATAACTTTTAGAGTGCCAACTTCTTCTTTATCTGGGGATCATTTTCCTGCCAATACTATCTGTGCTTCCGGAAGGTTTTTTTCTTTTGTTCCATTCTGTGTGCCAGGGTTCCCTTTACACACCCCACAGATGAACATTCAACCTGCTCTTGTCTTATTTTCTTTTGGCAATGTTTAATAGATTTGTCTTCAAGAAAGATTCCACTATTTTGAAACATTGCATCCTTTTTTCTTTTTTTTTTTTTGCAAGATTTAATATATTTGTCTTCAAGAAAGATTTTCCTATATTTAAACATTGTATCCCTAACTAGCTAACACACACACACACACACACACACACACACACACACACACACATACACACACACATTTTCTGTAATATGATCCATGATTTCCTGGATCTTTTTTTTTAAATTTGGTCTTTTTGAGACACTCCTTGTAGCTGCAGCTGGCCTGGATTCACTATGGAGACCAGGTTGGCCTCGAACTCCTAGAGATCTGCCTGCCTCTGCCTCCTGAGTGCTGGGATTAAAGGCATGCGCCACCATGCCCTGCTGGGTCTTTCTTTTATAGCACAATCACAGCTGTAATAAAACAACTGAATGCTTACTTATATAATGTCCTTCTCTCTGGTTAATCTATAAGTACCAAGGAACAATAATCTCTTCATGAGGGCTTTGTTCCTTGTGGCAGTTTTAGAACTGACCATGGAATCTCTCTAAAAAGAAGTGATAACCATTTTCTGAATGAAACAATAAATGAGTGAATGAATGGAGAATGTATGAGGCAGTTATAATAATGTTATAAAAAATCACTTCCAAGAACACAGCATATAGCAAACCTTTGCGAAGGAAGTGTACCCAAAGCCTCTGAAATGGCTCCTCTGTTACAATGGTGGTTCCAAGAGTGGGGTATCAGACTACATGATCAAAATGAAGATTACTTATTGATGATCACCTTATAGCTCCTTCCCCCTAAATGTGATCCACCCAGAAATATTGAATCAAGCAAATTATTATTTCCAATTGTAAATGAATAAAAGGAAGTCTGGGGAGATGGTGTCACTGTCCAAGACGTCACAGTGACCAAGTGACAGGATTAGTGCTCAACTCCGTGTGACTTTGATTCTAAGACTTATGCATATTTCTGCACGTTCATGGGCCGCTGAAACAAACTAGCAGTCACTAAGCACCAAGTCTGAGCCAGGCTTTGAGTTGCTGGCTGCTGTTAAAGACATAAATTTTCTTCAGGAGAGCAACCAAACCAGGAGACAGAAGGGCACATACCCATTGTGCAAGGAGCTTTGAGAAGGGAAAATCTGAGTCAGTTTAAGGGATGGCTCAACATCTGGGACCAGAAGATGCAGAGCCAGACAGGGGCAATGTTCTCTTGAGAGAGGAGCTAATCTCTTGTGAGCCAAGGCAGTGGAGTGTTTGGGGAATGACTTCAGAAGTAGACAGGGAGGGCCCTGGCCTGCTTAACTGCTGACAGCTTAGCTCTTGGTACTGCCAACTAACAGTTAGGGATGGCGGGAACTGCCCTCAGTCTTAAATTGTTCCGTGGCCGTTTGCCTTCCTTCCACATGCCTCTCTTTTCCTGGCATCTTTTCTTCCTGGACACCCAAATTCATCCTTACTCTTTGACCCCCTCAGTCTTGATTAAAGAGTCTGCTAATGAGGATTTACATTTCCTGTAAAGGCACAGAAAAGGGAAACACATGTACTAAGAAGAAATTTTGTTGCATGGAAAAGTCACAGGGACTCTAACAAGCAAACCCCTCATGGCAGAACACTGCTCAGTGTGGTCAGTTGTGCCTCTACACACAGGTGAAAGGGCCCTGAAGTGTGGTGATAAGGCCTTTCAGAGAGGAATCTAATTGCTGCCTTCAGTATGACAAAGAGGAATGGGTATGTGAGGTGGAGTGGGTGCAGTCTGCTTGGTCAGTATGGATATTACCTTATAAATGTCATTTTACAAATCTGAGGTTAAGGAAAGTTGGAGTTTCTGAGAGGGCTTGAAGACTGGTCTGAAATGAAGCAGTCAGAGCACGTAGAAACACAGGCTTTGGGGTCAGAGAGATGAGTTTGGATATGACCTCTACTGCTTTATCTCCCTATTGTGTTGCTGGGTAGGCAACTTACCTTTTGTGTCTCATTTTATCATCTGACTATACAGAGCAAGGGTCTCAAATACCAACTTCAAAGAAGGAATTGAATAATGCAGTCAATGTCATGTGCTCTGTGTGTGTGTGTGTATGTGGAGAGAGAGAGAGAGAGAGAGAGAGAGAGAGAGAGAGAGAGAGAGAGAAAGAGATTCTGTGTATACCAATGAGTATGTATTGAGTAATTATTTGTTTTCCGCAGTGCACTATGCTAGCCTTGTAAGGCTAAATATGTGATAAAAGTTTTAATAGTCTCAAATTATAGATGAAAAATATGAAGGTTCAGAAGTTAAATAATTAATCTTAGATACTATAGCTAACAAGATATGGAGCCAAGGTTTGAAATCTGAATCAGGTCTCTGAACACTCAAGCACGTATGTGTCGGCTGTCTTAATACTCAGCTAGTGCAAGCTTCCTTTCATGACTTTGAGTCACTCCATGTGACATTTCCAGTTACCATCAGAATTAGACCCTTTGAAGGATGAAGTCCCCAAAATAGAAGGCTCTGTCTCTTGGGTGTGGAAGAGCAGCCACACCTAAATACTGCTGCAGAGTCTTGGAGAAAGGAACAAAAATGAGAAACGATTTTACAAAAAAAAAAAAAAAAAAAAAAAAAAAAGGGACACTCATAGGTATTCACAAATGGCATTGAACAGAGACTTGGGCATAGTAGCATATTTTATTCTTCAGTCATGGGCTGAAAGGAAGCTGAGCTCTTAAGTCTTGAGCAGAAACGAGAACAGAAGCTTTTAGCTTTTAACCATTTCACTGTCGTCAGGTAACGTTTCTCTTTCTGCACATCTCCCATTGTGCTCAGTGGATTTTTTATTGGTGTATATGCATTGCCACTTGATGTTGCCTGCATAAATACAGCAAACAGAATTTTGCTATCTTGTGTATCTCAGAAGGAGAAACTCTGTGATTCAAAGCTCCAGGGATGGAGAGAGAGATTGTGGAGAAAATGGGGTTTAGCTTACAATGATGGGGTTTGATTTCTTGAATATACCTTGAATGGTTTCATTTTATTTCCTAGCTCTTGATCAGAGTACCTGGTGGCAACTTCAAGCTTCAGTGTTCTCTCATCACGATTGTTTCCTACATTCTCCTTACTCATCTGGCTTTACTGCAGTTGGAAGCAGGACAATGGAAATGACGTAGGTACCATGGATGGTGTGTGTGTGTGTGTGTGTGTGTGTGTGTGTGAGAGAGAGAGAGAGAGAGAGAGAGAGAGAGAGAGAGAGAGAGATGTTAATAGTGTTCTTTAAATGCAGCTACGTTTTAAAATCTGATAACACCTTGATTAAAGATCTGTATATGGTATGGCCCTTTAACAAACACAGATAAACATCTTTAATGTATGAGCTTCTCAAAAATTATATATATATATATATATATGATAAGTTCTAGAAATAAATGAGAATTAAAACTTTGGGAAAACTAAACTTGTTTTCTATCATTGATTCTTAACATGAGGATTCATGAGCATTCTAAGAAAAGATTTTGTTTTAAGGACTCACTTAACAACTCAGAAATTCTTTCAATAAAACTTCCAAAAATGACAAAAAAGGGAAAAAAAGAAAATCAGGAGAAACAAAACCTATCTTCAATGAAGGCAGAAATGGTTACCATCCTACATCATAAACTTGAATATGTTTCTGCCTGGTATTGTCTGGCTGGTGTGTGGAAATAGGCTCGATGCCAAAAACCCAGCGTGACTCCTTGAATCTAGATCTGGGCATAGAGTGTCTGGAAATGCCATGTTCCTGAAATGAAGATTCAGGGATTTGTCAAATAAAGCAGAAGTATCTAAGGGTATGGGCAGCTCCAGGAGAAAAGCAAGTCAGCACAGAGGCAAATCACGAAGCAGAAGGCAGGATCCATATAATGCCATTTGTGATTATTTGTGATTTAGCCCATCAGGTCGATTTCCGCCACCTACACTTGTCTAGTCTATGGCTGGAAAAGAGAAAGTGAAGGGTGAAGGTGGTCATAGTTAGACCCCAAATCAGAAGGTTTCTAACACTTAAGGAAGATGTACTTTATGTGGGAGTCAAACTGACCTTCCAAATATTCAAAACAGAAGGAAAGGGCATATACTCATGGGAATGGAAATGTTAAATTTGGTGACTGTATTTTGGAAAACAACCTAAAAATAAAGATGAATACCATCTTTAAAGAACATCAAAGAACTTCCCTGAAGTTTTGCTTCCGTACCCTTCACCATGTACTGTATTCTGTAAACACTTTGTCACATTAATGAAGACACCACTATGAAGGACGCAAGCCTTACATGCAAAGATACTGTAAAACCAGAGGGATAAAAGCACAAGCAAAAAGGAACACACATTACTTCACGAGAGTTGAAGTATTTTCCAGTTTCCCCATATCTACAAGGCATTAGCCACCTCGAATTGAACCTATGCATGAAAATATTGAAAATGAAGGCAATACGAAAGAGCTTAAGTGATAACAGAAGGTAAGAAGGATTCAAGAAATAACAAATGCATCATAGGTGTAAGCTACACAAAATGTTCCCAACATAGAGTAAATGCAATTGAAAGCATGATCAGAGGCAAGGTTGTGCTTGAAACAAAACCATAATAGAAGATGCTTTATAAAGTAAAGATGATTTAAGACAAAGGTACAGTATCACATCTTATACCAAGAAATTGTTACTTAGGTTAAGTACAGGTAATACAAAACTTAAAGTACTTGAAATGTAATGACAATAATAAAATAATATTATCTATGCAAAAGCACAACTCTCACCTCAAAGGAGATAAGAGGTGTTTATTATGGAGTCAAATAAAAGTGACCATGGCCTAAGTACACAGATTTAGATCACCCCAAATTTCATATTCCAATAAGGTAACAAGTTCCTGAACTTTTAATAGCAACAGAACAATGAAAGTCATAAGTTAACAGACTTTTCAAATACATTGGTGGGTACATTTGGTAGATACGTTATAGCAAAGAAGGGGAAATTTTGCTATAGTTCTTAGATGCTATCGGACAGGTTTCTCAGGCTCTGGATTCATGGAAGCCAGCGGTCTGCTAAGACAACACATTTCAAAAGGTTTTATCTGTTAGTCAAGTGGTGTTAGGTCAGGCACATAGGTGGGCAAAGAGTGGCCATTTAGGGGCCTTAAAGATAGCCTGTGAGAAATTGTAAGTAGGCTTTAGGCCTGCAACATTCCAAACTCTCTACAAGAAGTCATAGATCCTGGAAAAAAACCTACTTTTGTCACATCCCTGGACCAACATAAATTCTTGCTATGTCCTAAATATGTATCCTGTATCTATATTTACAGACAAGTGTACCTCTTACCACCCATCAAAAAGATTCTTTTTGCAACAGATGGAGTCTATTACAGAGCTCCAAAACTGGCCAAATGCAGAGAATAAGTGAATAAGGGCTGTGAGTCCCTAATAACACATCTGCAATGCAACTTCTATACCTAAGACTCAGGAAACATAGCAGAACAGAGGGTGGAAAGAATATTAAGCTATCTCTCAACTCTCACCAGTGGAACTTCCTCATTCAATAGATGGTGATCTTAGAAAACCACAGCTGGCCAAAGTGCAGAGACTAACAGACTTCAGAATGCTTAGCCATGAATAGAACACCTAGATCAAGCCTCTACCACCCAAGACTCAGGGACCATTGCAGAAGAGGGGGCAGAACGATTGGAATTAGTTGATAACCAAAGCGAAACAGAATTTTCCAGACAGCTGGGAGTTTATTTATTTTACAGCGATGGCAATAGCATACACAAGACCCGTGCAAGCTCAAACCAGATAAAACTCCAGCACAGTAGTAGGGGAAGTGGAGAAGAAGCCCCAACTGTAGCTGAGGAACTATTGATAATAAGTACTAGGAATGGGAGAGTTGGTTTTCTTTAAAGGGTGTGACAGAAGATAGGTTAACCAGGCTAGAGGGGATAGGTGCACACTGAAGGACATTTGGGAAAACAAACCTGGCTTCGTAGACGTGTGTGTGTGTGTGTGTGTGTGTGTGTGTGTGTGCACTAAGGGCATTTTGGGGCAGAGACTTGAATATATATATATATATATATATGACAGAGTACATGAAATCTGGTGAGAGGTGCTATCAGTGAGGTGCAGTTAGAGAAGTGGGTCTAAATGTCATAAAAAATATTGTATGAAATTCACAAAAATTCAATTAAAAAGTCTTCAAATTCTAGTCAGTTGATCAACCTTGTAGAGGTTCTATTCAAAGATGGAGAATTTTCTGAGAATTTTCATTCACACTATCATTCCCCTAAATTAATTTTAACTGATTTCTATTTAAAGCAAAGAGTTTTACATGTTTATGAGGTACAGGGTGATAATGTAATATGCATTTGCATCATATATAAAACATATGTGTATCATATGTAATGATCAACAATGTCATTAGTGTAGTTCCTTTTTTCTATTGCATTATAAAAGTTTATAAGTTGCAAATTATAGTGACTTACTGTGCTACCCAACACTAATAAGAAAATGTATTTCTAGGATCTATTTAACCAACCTCTGTCCAGCCCTCTCATCTCTGCATTTCCTGGCTTCTGTCTTCTATGAAATAAAATTTTAAGTTTCCAAATATGAGTGAGAACATGAAGTATCTGTCTTTCTGTGCCTGACTTATTTAGTTAAAACAATGTCATCCACTTTGCAGAAAATGAAAGATTTACATTCCTTTATGCAGCCAAACAATATTTCTTCATACACAAATATCTTTTTGAATCTTTCATCTGTCAGTGGCACCTTGACCTACTCTATGTCTTGATTACTGTAAATAATTCTTCCATAAACTTGGGAGTTCAGGTATCTCTAAAAGATGAGGATGTCATTTCCCTTGGATATATACCCAGGTGTACGATACCTAGGTTTTATTTTTAAGAGTATAGAGGAACCACTATCCTGTTTTCCATAGTGACTTATTAATCTATACATATCCCCATCCCCATCCACAATGTAGCGGTGTTCTCAGCATTCAAGTCAGAATTCTAAATTTTTAACTTTTGACTATAGTGATCTTAACTGGGCTGATACCTTCATTTGAATTTCCCCAGTGACTAGTGATGGCAAGTCCTTTCTATGTTCTTGCTAGTCAAATGTACATCTTCTTTGGAATGATATTTAGATCATTTGTCCATTTTTTATTAATAAAAAGGATTATTTGGTTTGTTACTGTTGATTTCTTTTTAGTGTTTCTTATAATATGGGTATTAATACCATACAGGATAAATAATTGACAAATATTTTCTCATAATATTCAAATTCTATTTTCAGTCTGTTGTTTCCTTTTCAGTGCAGAAGGCTTTTGGTTGAAACAAAATCACTTTTGTTTTTCTTTCCCGTGCTTTAGGGGAGCTTACAGAAATAATAACTTATCCCAATGTGTTGAAGTGTTTCTGCTGGGGTTTTTTTTTTTTTCCTAGTTGTTTCATAATTTCAGTTCTTACACTGAGGTCTTCAATTCATTTTGAATTGATCTTTGTATGTGGTGAGAAGCACAGGTCTAGACTGCTGCTTCTGTATGTGGATATCTAGTTTTGCTCAGCACTAAATGGAGAGACTGAGCTTTTCTGAAGGCGTAATTTTAACAACTATATTAGTTGTTTTTCTGAAGGCATAATTTTAACAGCTATATTAGTCACTTTTCTGTTGCTGTGATAGAAACACTGACCCGAGCAACTTATAGAAAGAAGAGTTTATTTGAGCTTACAGTTCCAGGGGAATTACAGTTTGTCTTGGCAGGGAGGCATGGTGGCTAGAGGTGGCTGGACCAGGAGCAGCAGAAGCTAAACTCTCACATCATCACACAGGCACAGGAAGCAAGAGACCAACCAGAGATCTGGCAAGGCTTAAGAACTCTGTAAGCCCACCCCTAGTGATGTGCTTCCTCCAGGATAGCCACACCTTCTAAAACCTCCCAAAACAGTGCCACCATGTGGGAACAAAATGTCCAAATACTTGGAGCCTATGGGGGACATTTTCATTCAAACCACCACATTCCACCCCCTGGCCCCCATAGGCTCATGACCATATAAAATGCAAAATGCATTTAGTTCAACTTTAAAATTCCCATAGTCATTATCAATCTCACTACTAGTCCAAAGTCCACAGTCTAATTTCTCTTCTGAGGTTCAGGTAAATACCTTAACTGTAAGCCTCTATAAAATCAAAAGACAAATTACATACTCCCAACATACAGTGGAACCGAATACACATTACCATTCCAAAAAGGAGGAATGGAGGCATAGTAAGGAAATACTGGACCAAAACAAGACCAAAAACCAGCAGGGCAAACACCAAATCCAGTAACTCCAAGTCCAACTTCTGGGACTTTGTTTCCAAAGGGCTTAGATGGCTCAGCCTCTCTAGCTTTGCTGCGTGCAACACACATCTCTCTCATGCTGATACCACTCCCTGTGTGCAGGTCTTCTTGGCAGATGTGTCACAGCTCTGGCATCATGAACGTCTTGGGGTCTCCATTGCCAACCAGGCTTCAGCTTCAAAGCTTCATGCAATGGCCTATCAAGGCCTTATCTAGGCAGGGGCACTCCTGCTTCATGCTGCCTGACCTCAGAGGCTCTCTGCTCTCTGAAACCTTGGAGGAAGAATTGATGACCCCTCCACTCTTCCATCTTTCATGCCTCTAAAGCTAGCACCGGGTGAGCAACACTGCCAAGTTTGACTGCAAGTTTGGGATGGACTCCAGCTTGCTTTATTCATTTTAGAAGATTTTCTCCTCAGTGGCCCCTGCAGCATTTTCCTTTCACAAGTTGGAGGCTTAACTGGGTGTGGTATTGCCCTGGAAGCACTCTCTCCATTGTTTAGGTTTGAATCTCTAGGCACCACCTTAATCACTTTAATCTCCTTATCATTGGGATTCTCTCCATCACATGCCAGGGCTCCATCATTTATCTTCCTAGTGTTCTTTTTCAATCCAAACTGTCTTTCTGCCCCATTTGCTCTCTTTCACTGTAGATCAGCATAATATTCACCATTAATAGCCATGCCACCATTCCTACATTAGGCTGTCTTGAAATTTCTTCTGCCAAAGAAATTAGTCCATTACTTTTCAACTTAGCCTCAGGCAAGCTTTATGGCTGTGGGCAGACTCCAGCCAGACTCTTTGCCAAAATATCCCAAGTGCTGCTTAAATCCTTATTTCCCTCTGAAACTACATTTTTCTCAGCACTACCTTCTTCCAGGCCCCTGCTAGAATGGTCTGTTAAGCTCTGCTTATAGCAGTCAACTGCTCTTCTAGCCCAACCTTCCGAAGTCTTGCACATTTCTTCAAAATCCCACATGGTCAGGTTCTTAACAATTTGGTGTTTGCCCTGCTGGTTTTCGGTCTTGTTTTGGTCCAGTATTTCCTCACTATGCCTCCATTCCTCCCTTTTGGAATGGTAATTTGTGTTCGGTTCTACTGTATGTTGGGAGTATGTAATTTGTCTTTTGATTTTATAGAGGCTTACAGTTAAGGTATTTACCTGAGTCTGCTTTGGACTGTGGACTTTTGAAGATATTGAGACTGATAATGACTATGGGGACTTTTAAAGTTGGACTAAATGCATTTTGCATTTTATATGATCATGAGCCTATAGGGGCCAGGGGGTTAAATGTGGTGGTTTGGATGAAAATGTCCCCTATAGGCTCCAAGTATTTGGACATTTTGTTCCCACATGGTGGCACTGTTTTGGGAGGTTTTAGAAGGTGTGGCTATCCTGGAGGAAGCATGTCACTGGGGGTGGGCTTAGAGAGTTCTTAAGCCTTGCCAGGTCTCCAGTCACTCTCTTGTTTCTTTTGCCTGTGTGATGATGTGTGAGCTCAGCTTCTGCTGCTCCTACTCCAGCCACCTCCAGCCACCTCCAGCCACCATGCCTCCCTGCCATGATGGACTATAATTCCCCTGGAACCGTAAGCTCAAATAAGCTCTTCCTTCTATAAATTGCTTGGGTCAGTGTTTCTATCACAGCAACAGAAAAGTGACTAATACACCTGCCAAAGGTCAGATAGCTACAGATGCCAGGCTGTGGATGTTCGAATATTTTTAAACATATGGTAATTTTCAGCTATGAGTTTAACCACGAGTCCATTTCACATCACCTACAGAAATGTTAAAGAAATTTCCATGATAAGCTTCTGATAATCAGCTGTTCCTGGGGAAAATTATCCTTAAACAACTATTTTCTTAACTTGATTTGTCCACTACCTTAAGAACGTCCATTGTAACAGAAGTAGAAGTCATCTTCTTTCAATTCCTGCTCATCATCATTAGTTCTGTTTCATAATACCATCTTAAATAAGCCTTAGCCCTTGAACGAGTTTTTGTTGCAATGCTCGCATCTCCTTTAAATCTCCTTTTTCCCAGTTGAATGAGCTCAATGATCTCTCACCTTTGTCATTATTTAAATCGCCCCCTAATGATACCACTGGAAGTAGCTTCCTGACACCTTTTCAACTATGAGACTAGCAGGGTCACATTGTTCCCTACTCTAATATGACATTTCCCCCTTCATGAAGGTGATTTAAATATCTATATGCAAGTAGGCTTTCATGTGATAGTTGCATTTTTGGTTCTATAGGAAGACCTTCTCCTTTTGTATTTTTTAGACATTTCAAATTGTAGTGATCATATTAAATTGCTATAATCTAAAATTTCTATGATTATATTAAGTCCCAACTTTGTTGCTCTAAGGATTTGATATGTGTTTAGTTTTCTAAGAATGCTGCTCCTTGTCAAAGTATTTAAACAATTCACTTTTCTTGTTTCTCTTAATTTTTTCTCTTATTTATCCCCATGAATTTTGGATTCATTTTCATTTTGACATTCTACTCTCCTGATACATCTTGTGACATTCAAGATGAGCTGTTTCTTAGACATTCAGGCAATCAAAGAAGGCACATTAATGATAAAATAACTTCTCAGTCATTTTCAATTTAGAGATTGATAAGTTTTAAAATGACATGTGTATTAGTTATTTTCTGTCGCTGTGATAAAACACCATGACAAAGGCGACTTATAAAAGGATGAATGTATTTGACTTACTGTTCCAGAAGGATAAGAGTCCATCATGGTAGGGGAGGTATGACCGGAGACATCAGAAACAGAAAGCCGATGGCTCACATCTTCAAGTACTTGCAGAAAGTGGAGAGCAAACTGAAATTGAGACAAAGCCTGCCCCTGTGACATGCTTCCTCCAGCTAGGCCACACCTACTAAGGGTTCCATGACCCTCCCTGTGCCGGATAGCTTTAGTGCCAACTTGACACACCTGGGTTGAGGGAGCCTCAGCTGGGGAATTGCCTCCATTGGACTGGCCTGTGGCCCTGTCTACAGGGCATCTTTTTGATTGTTGAGTGATGGGAGGGCCCAGTCTGGTGCCACCCCTCAGCAGGTGGGCCTGTGTTGCATAAGAAAGGAGGCTGAGCAGGGGCCAGGGAGCAAGCCATTAAGCAGCATTCCTCCATGACCTGTACTCCAGCTGCTGCCTCCAGGTTCCTGCCCTGAGTTCCTTCCTTGGGTTTCCTGATGAACTGCAACCCAGAAGATGTAAGTTGAATAAACCCTTTCCTCCCCAAGTTGTTATTGGTCAGGGTATTTTGTCACACCAGTGGAGAAACAAACTAGAACATTCCTCAAGCATCATCACCAACTACCCAAACATTCAAATACTTGATGTCTGTGGTGGACAGTCTCATTCAAATTATTACAACTTGTGAGTAGAGCAATCAGTGAAGGTAAACTAAACTTGGAAACAGGGAGGGAGACAGCTGAGAAAATAGTCAGTGATGATAATTCCAGTTATTGAAAACTTCCATTTCCTAAATAATATTTACATCCTGGGCCCTTTAAGTATTTATCCACATCATACAATTCTCAACAAAATCTTAATGTATATTCCTTTTTTTCTTCTTGTGTTCCTAAAGAAGCTGTTTGATGCCAAATCATTTTTCTCTAAGGTTATGTATCTTGGACATTGCAAAGATAAGACTTAAATTTTGTTTCCTTTTTATTAACTACTATGCTACATTGCCTTCCAGGTCTGAAAGAATGTAAAATAGTTGCAAAAACAAAGTCTCTGATGTAGAAAAGAATGGAGAGAATATTCCAACTGCTGCATTTATTCAGAATTACAAAACTATCCACCAGTGTTCTGTGAGCATGGAGCAGAACAGTGACCTTCATTTTATATGAGGTGTTAAACATGGTTCTGCCACTTTTAGCGTTAGAACAGACTAGTTATCTGGAGCAATTGTGGCTCCTGCGGGTATTTGGCAATGTCTGGAGCCAATTTTGGTAGTCACAGCTTTTGGGTAGGAGGGGGGGGCTGGCATCTAGGAGAGGACAGGGATGATATAAATATCCACAGTGTACAGGACAACTACAAATAACAATGCAATTATCTTAAACTGTCAGTGATCCTGAGATTGCACAATCTTAGTATGGATTAAGATTATTGATCTTGAAACTTGGGAGATGGCTCAATTAGTAAAGCACTTGCTGTGTAAGTACAAGGGCTCAACTTTGATCACTCCCTCAGAACTCACACTAAAACCTGGGGCCTGGCAAGCCTGTAATTCCAGTTTAGGTGGAGTAAAGATAGTAGGATTCCTGGCCAGCCAGGCAAGTTGAATCAGTGAGCTCCAGATTCAGTGAGACTAACTCTATTTCAAAAAAGTAAGGCACACTCCTTTCCTGAGGGGCTGTAGGTGGCTAACAGTTGCCTGGAGAGTAGCTACTGGTAAGTTTCACTTGTTCAAGTAAATAACTCCCTACTCATGCTCATGCAAGCAACTCTGATTAAATGTAATGGGCCACATACAGAAAGACATTAAAGTATGATGGGAACTGGTTGGGAAGCAAAGGTTTGATTGGAGGGGAAGAAGATAAGAGAGGGTGTTGTGGGAGTATCAAAGCACTGTGTGTGTGTGTGTGTGTGTGTGTGTGTGTGTGTGTGTGTAGTGTGTAGATGAAATTGCAAAAGAATAAGTTTAAAACATCAAATCAAAAAAGAAGATGAAGTGCAAGGTGATTGAGGAAACCACCCAAATGTTGACCTCTAGCCTCTGCAAGAATGTGCACACCTGTGCCTGCACACCAGCACACGCATATGCACCCACATAATGGCATGTATAGATATACATAGAAATTATTATCTGTATAAAAATTGTATTTTTATGTTACTAATATGCACACACACTCATATGCAAATGGTATCATGTCTGGAAGGATGGAGGGTGAAGTCTGAAAGTACACAAAGAAATGGATTTTCTGTGCAGTTACAAGAGGATGCAGAGTGTAGTTTGAAGCAGGACTAGGAAGCTGGAAGGGAATGTGCTGATCATGAACATGTCAGTGATAATAGCGAGGTCTGTGTCCATGCCAGACATTCTTCATATGTGTGGTTTGGGGTCTCGCTAGAAAGAATGGGCCTTTGAGTGTGTATATTCAATGACTGTACCAGATCTGCCTGTCTTCTGTGTTTTTTCTATTCTTTCTGTAAGAAAAAAAAGTCTATGCCCGTTGTAAGTTTTAAAAAGAGGATCTGTTACCTGCTATTTTTAGCATCATGAGGGAGAACTGCAATATTTGCTTTCCATAAATTTGCAGAAAGATATTTTCCACTACCTCCACCCATTCCATGGTTTCCCACTGACAGCTACATATATGGATATCCTGCCATATATCTCTGGAGAGAAGGAGTCCTAGAGGCGTGGGAAGGCAAGTGAATGAGGCCATTGACTCGTTTCTGGATGGGCAGGAGTGATTGCTTTGGGGGGACCAGTTCTCCCACAGTGACTGCATGACTGGAGGCACAGCCAGGAAATGGCCTTTACCCAGTAATTCCTGGTTGATTCACATTTGGGTCAACCATGTGGTGGTCAATGCTAGCTGACCAGGCTCCAAGGGCACCTTTCCAGGCTTGGATGTCTTACAATCAAGCCCTGTTAGTGGAGGCGGTGGAGAAAAATCTAGGGTAGGTCACTCTAGGCATGAGTGGGTGAGGAGAGGAAAAAGAAGGAAATGTTTTTCATGATTATTGTATGGTTTTTAGAGAAATAGGAACATGTCTAAGAAGAGGAGGAGTCTCAGCATCATACTCTCCTTGCTCTTAGGATACAGTTCAAATTGCCTAATGTGGCCAGTTGGGCTTGACCATACAGAGGTCCCCATCTTCCCCTAGTTTCTCTGGCTCTGTCTGTAAGTCTTCATTTTCCGCCTGCTGACCTTTCAGTCCCTCCAATATATCGTCTCCCTGTTACTTTCTTTGAAAATGCTATTCACTTACTCTGTAGAGGTTTTCTCCCATACCATCTCCAGGTTAACTCCTGTTCTTATTTAGGTTATACTCTGAATGTAACTTCACTCACTTCCCAAATGAGGTCCAATGCCCACTACACGTTTCCCTAGAAATCAAACTTCACCACAGCAGTCGTACCCATTGTAATTTATAGATATGGCTCTGGTATATTTTCCTCATGAGTTTGTGAGCTCCATGAAGGCCAGGGCACAACAAACTTAGTCATCTATGTATTCTCAGTGCCTAACCTAGTCCTCGGCCTATAGTGAGTAGTGCTGAATGCAGTGCTAAATAGGAAGTACAAAGGAAGAGAAAAGGGAAGGGAAAAAAGAAAGATAGTAAGGAACGGAGGGAAGGACAGGACAAAGAAAGAAAGGAGAAAGGACAAAACTCAATTAAACTTCTGGACGTCTCTGTATATCAGTAACTGAATTCAAGG
This sequence comes from Nannospalax galili, assembly GCF_000622305.1. Taxonomy (NCBI): domain Eukaryota; kingdom Metazoa; phylum Chordata; class Mammalia; order Rodentia; family Spalacidae; genus Nannospalax; species Nannospalax galili. Next base: position 8,028,289 of record NW_008338996.1, on the reverse strand, counting down.
CTGAAAAATAGGTCTCTTTGATAATCTTAGTCTGAAAAATATACAAGCTCAGGAGAGAAATGGGGAGAGAGGAATAAAGGGAGAGAAAGAGAGAAAAACACTACACTGTAACTTGGAGAGATATTGAGCACTTTGTCTTAGAGCAAGCCATGCTCTTGTGGTCCCCTATTAAACAGCCATGGATTCCGCCCCTTGTCATGAACAAGAACATGTTTGGAGGTGTCAGGAGAATGATTATCTGTACAAGCTCAGGAGAGAAATGGGGAGAGAGGAATAAAGGGAGAGAAAGAGAGAAAAACACTACACTGTAACTTGGAGAGATATTGAGCACTTTGTCTTAGAGCAAGCCATGCTCTTGTGGTCCCCTATTAAACAGCCATGGATTCTGCCCCTTGTCATGAACAAGAACATGTTTGGAGGTGTCGGGAGAATGATTATCTCCCAATAGAACTGATGGGAAAACAGAGTCTCAGGATGTGTTAGGAGAAAATGTACTTGGCTGGTCTCTTTGGAAACTTGTTCATTTATTCCCTCTCCCTGCACCATGCCTACACGATGTCGTCCTTATGCTTTGTTTCACTTCAAAAGTACCTTTTGATGGGCAGTTTCCTTGGTTCTCTCACTGTGTCATGTTCTCTCTCATAGGTGTCCATCTCTTCTTGGTATCTGTTGAGTCTAATTGCATATATTTGAGTGATGAGGTAATAGTATCTACATTCAAGTCTCATATATGAACTGTTTTTCCTTCATTTATTTACCCTCTGAATAATCTTCAGTGTATTAAATGTTTCCAGTAAGTACTTTGTAAACAAATAAGTTAGATCCTATTTTAAATACACTTGTTTTAGTCCCTTTATCCATCTCTCTGTATACAGAGAACAGTCACTCCTGGCTACTTCTTTCAAGAAGCTCATGGTCCACATGAAGAAAGGTACTATTCAAATATAAGAAAATTAAAGTGTTACTGGTAATAGGAGACCTTGGGTAGAAATAGGGTGTGATGGTCAGTTTTACCAGGGAGTAGGTAGGTATCAGGAACTATTTTCTAGAAGAGAAGCAACCATTGATGGGAACTCTAATGGTGAAAAGGTGCTTTTCAGGTGGACAAGAGTGATATGTGGTTAGAAAGAGGGAATCTCAAATAGATAAATATGAACTGAGAGACAGGAAAAAGATGTGTGAAATAGAATAGCAAATAGCTTAATTGGTTGGGAGCAGAATCAGTCTCAAGGCATGATCAGGGTTGACTGAAGAGGTAGACATAGCTACATCATGAAATGATTTTTATGCTAGCTTTGGGAGTTCGAACTGTTTCATGTAGATGTCAAAAACCAAATGCCAATGGCTGAGAACAGCTGGAAGAGCATAGAGCCATTCATCCATTATTTGAATGACCTGTCACCGGGAAATAATACTATGCTGTAACCTGTGCTACTGTATTGAAGAATGAGGGTAGAAATTAAGACAAACGCTCTCCTCTAATGAGCCTGCAGTCCTCCAAGCACAAACAGAAGTTAGGCTGATCTCTGCTTTAGACTGTGAGATGTGTGTACAAAATGAAGTGTCTCATAGTCAATCAACCATCACTCAGAATGAGCTGGAAGCAATGGACTGAGCAACGTTGAGGGGCGTGAGAGGGTAAAGGCCCGTGCGAGGATGCATAACTGTGGAGCTCTCTGTGGAGATAGCGACCACACTATCAGGTCTGTGAAGCACAGAGAAGAATCTCTTCAATGCTGCAATGCATTCTCATAACTCAGACTTGTAAAGGTTTTCTAAAAAATATCTGTCATCTTGCTACATGTACCCTGATTTTATCATCTTCCCGTAAGTAACACTTAATTGACCTTTATTAGGCACCAATTCCTTGCTAGGCACTTTTTTAATTAAGATTTTCTTTAGAATTTCATACATGAGTGCTGTACTTACATCACTTCTGCCCCTTCCTACCCCGCCTCCAACTCTTCCACGCTACCCCACTCCTTCTTACATCCGATTTCTTCTACTAGCATGTGGGATTCTTAAACACCATTTTACAGATGAGAAAAATGAAGTTAGACAGTGACCCAACAAAAGTTTGGGTTCTAAAAATGATTTTAAGATAGGGCTAGAGAGATGGCTCAGTAGTTAAGAGTACCTGCTGTTCTTACAGAGGACCTGGATGTGGTTCTAAGCACTCACAACAGGTGGCTCACAATTCCCCATAACTCTAGTTCCAGGGGATCTGATTAGCCTCTTATGACCTCAAGGACATTGATACACTCAGGCGCACACACATACACATGAAATAAACCTTTAAAACATTTTCCAGTGTATCATTGTTGCATTAGCATCAATTACCATTCAAATTGCAGCACACCAAATTATGGTTATTAAATCAGCAGTGAATATTTGAAAGGGCCCTCAAGAGAGCTCAGTGGGTAAAGGCACCTGTTGTCAAGTCTGTCAACCTGAGTTTGATCCCTAGTACTCACATAATAAAAAAAGATAATCCATTCCTGCAAGAATTTCTCTGACCTCCACCCATATGCCATGACACTTGTACACACACACACACACACACACACACACACACACACACACACAATCAATCAATCAATCAATCAATCAATCAATCAATGTAGAAAAAGAAGAATAATCTAGTTTTTATTGCTCCTTGTCAGACATTATTGCTGTGAAAGCAGCAAACCTCATGAACACCCAGTTCCATCAATTTCACATTAGGAAGCCAAGGCCTACCATTTACAGTACGCTAACGAAAAAGTCAAGACAGAGAACCAAGTCTATAAATCATGCTCTTGTAATCCTGTCACTAAAAGTCTATAGGTTTTCAATCTGGATAAGACCCACAGTTCTTTTATTCTTCTCTTTTCACTAAATAAAGCATGTCGGGAAGGGTGAGGGTTTTGAAGCATTTTAGATCTTGACTAAGGTGATCATGAATAAGTTATTCCCCGGGCTTCAATGTCCTGTCAAGTGGGTAAAACGTATTTCTTTAGTGGGTTTGTGATATGAATTACTGTATATGGATGGAGTATCCAGCACAGGGTGCAACATATAACTTAATACGTACTAGTCTTCCAACTTCCCTTGTTAGAAGGTAGGAGCTACATCTACCAATATCACTTGGATCTACCTACTTGCGCATAACATCCACAAAGAGAGTGTGCTTTCTTCACCTCCATCATCCACCAGTATTTATCTCTTATCCCTGTTGACTGTGCCATGGATATAAGCACCTTTTCTTGGATTTGGAAACTCTGCTGGGGTTCAATGAATGCCCTTCTAGAGTCTTGTCAGCAGTCACAGCTCGGGGTAGATAAAGTAGCTCCATCATTTACCTGATGACTGTGAGTGTATTTCTTTCCTTGTCAGGCCTGAGGTTCTAGTTTTATGATATAATGGAAGACTACACTCTGAGCTGAGGCCACTCTGTAGTCTCTCGTTTCAAAGAGGAACTTTTCTTGAGGCTGTGACAGGAAGATTGCCTTAAGTTTGAGGTCAGTGTTGGCTATACAGTGAGATCCTGTCTCAAAAAACAAAGCGAAAACAAACCAAAACAAAAAACACAAAAAGAAAGATTAAAAGGAAGATGATACAAAGCACCCATATCCTTAATTTCTAGTGGAAAGATGAGCATTCTGATAGGAGTTCCTTGTTTTTGCTCTTTTTTGATTTTTTGAGACATGATTTCCTTGTAGCCCCAGATGACCTGGAACTTTGTCTCCTGAGTGCTGGGATTAAAGGAATGCACCACCACACCTGGCCTATGATAGATTTTAGATGTCTTCAAACAAAGAACTTGCATGTAATATATTTTAATCATATTCAGTTCCCACTCTTCCCTCTAACTCTCCTCAGGTCTACCCCCATCTCTCTACCCCACTCAACTTCACGTCCTCCTCTTTTTTCTTTCATAATCCACTGAGTCCAATTTGTGCTGCCTAAACACTCAGGCATGTGGGACCAGTCACTGGAGCTTAGTTGACCTACTAGGGTCCATACACTCCAAGAAAACTGACTCTCCCTCCCACTAGAAGCCATCAGCTATCGATAATGCCCCAGCTTGGGCTAGGACCCTGTGAGCACGTCTGCCACCCACACTGAAATGTTGATTGGCTTGATGTTGTTCAGGTCTTGTGCAGCAAACCACAGCTGCTGTGAGTTCATGAGTGCAGTGGTCCTGTCCTGTCCAGAAGATGCTGCTTCACTCTTGTTCTTCTCACTTTCTGGATCTTTCTGCCCCTTCTTCCACAGTGGTCAATGAGCCTTGGGGAGAAATGGTGTGATATGGATGTCCTATTTTTTGTTGAGTACCACATAATAAGTCATTTTCTACACTTTGACAAGTTGAGAGTTTCTCCATTAACCACCATCTACTGCACAAAGAAATTTCTCTGATGATGTCTGATGAGCTGCACAACTTTATGGGTATAGAGAAACGCATTTAGAGGTCAGCTCGATACTACCTCCATTTAGCAAAATAATAGTAGTAGGTTCACTCCTGGGGCCTATGAATTCTCCAACATTGGGTTCTTTCCTAGATTTATAGTGACAGAAATGTGTTTCATCCTGTGAAGTGGGCCTTAAATCCAATTAGAAGGTGATCGATTACCCCGTTAACATTTATGCTAGTATTGTACCTGTGAACATATTTTACCAGTTGTGATAACTCACAGGGTCCACTGCTGGGTAAGAGCATCAGGATTCTCCCCATTACCACCCTGCCCCAGCATCATACATAAGCACCTTCTGGTACTGTACAAACTAGCCATCAAGGAGGGAGCTTTCTGGTCAGTACCAACTTGTCTTATCCTAGTTCTGTAACCAACATGTGTGATGTCTTCAGCAATAAAGGTCTTATCATCAAGTTCCAGTGGGCAACCAACAGCAATGGCATCACCTATATTGTTCTGGGGGTCTCTGGGACATGTCATCCAACAACTGGAGGACAGGTATCCCTTGCACTGAAACGCATAAATTTCTATAACCACATCTTGCAGTATAGAGCTGCAAGTAGCATCTTTGTTTTATTTCCATTTCTTTCTGAAAGTGCACTTCTAAGTAACTCCTATGATACTTGTTTTTCTTTTATATAAGCCCTGACCTATCAGCTTCTTTACTGAGACACTGCATAGAGCCAGAGAATAACTGAAGCAGCACTGAATAGACTGCAATAAAGAGCATGGAGTAGGGAAATGCCCCCTGTTGGTTCAGGGACGGTGCAAGGGAACAGCTTCCAAGCTCTAAACAAAGTGCTCGGAGCTGAGATTAGAGCAGAGAAAAAGAAAAGACACAGTGCTTGCTTATTTGCAGCTATATTCTTTTACAGTTTTGTCTGGTTATAAGAATTAGAGTTTCTTTTTGTTTTCATTTTTCTGAGGACAGCAAAAGCAACCACCTTGCCAGGACAGTTAAAGGACATGTGAATGTAAATGAGAGGATGTAGTGTCCAGATGGGGAAGACAGAATCTGTGATCGCAACATCCCTGCCTTGAGTTTTAAATGAGAAAAGTACAAATATTAACTTCAAACATTGCTCTCAGGGAAAAATAAGAGACACTCGGCATGCAGTTAGTGCCTAACAGAGAGTAAGAGAAGAATCTGTGATATTACTGATGCTCAATTCAATTTTATTGATTTCATTCAGGGAAGTTAGAAGAAAATGAAATTTGGCAGCATAGGTAGAGTTCGTTCTGCTGCTGGGCATTTGACTTTTCCTAAACAAATGTCTTTGAGAAGCGTTATTTCCAGTTGAAGTCCTTAAATTGTATTATGCTGCTCGTGGAAATTTGGGAAAACGTCTCTCATTCTTCCAGTTCTCCCCCAAAGACTGATTTCTTTTCCCCTTATAAGTTTTCATGTTCCCCACTGATGTAGAATTCAGTCAGAGACACTGGTTTTATCTAGTCCAAGCCTTCTTCGTGAGTTTGTGTTTGAGTATAAGGTTTCCTAGGAAGTTTAAAACAGAATTGTGGTGTTATCGAATCACATACTCAAAAATCAAAAATTTGGTTTGAATCATGACTGAAATCCCTTAGCTTTTGAGTTCCTACCAGTGTCTGTGACTGGAGGTAGATGATGACTCCCAGTAACATCTTCCCTTCCTCCAAACACCACCTTCACTGGTTCAAAGAACACACAACTAACTAATCCATTAATCAAATATTTATTGAACTTATATCGTGTACTGAACACTATGTTAAGTGTTAAGGATTTCAATATGAGTAAATCACGCTTTGTGCTACCTTGACTGTTATCCTCCAGATAAAGAATCACAGAGTTTCAATAGATTATAACTAGTAGGATGAGGGCACAGGAACTGGGCTGGGTTATATAAGCAAGGCCCCTACCAGCTCCGGGGCCCAGAACAGTTTAATGAAGGTTGTCAAGGTCAAGCCCTGATGAGAATAAATACAAGCCAGGAAGGTGGATAAATGGCGTTTTTCAGTCAGACCTAACAGCCCTGAGGATAAGCATTAGCTCTGAATATACAGGAATGTACAGGAAATGGCAGCAAATGCATGAAGTTTGGCATATAAAGTTGGGTGTAACAGGAGTTGAGGTTGGAAAAGCAAACAAAAGGCAACTCTTGACAATTTTTTTAGATTGTCTAAGGAATTTGGATGAACACAGGGCTGAGAACATTAGTACATCTTTGCTGAAAGACTGAATGGATCAATAAACAATACCCTAAGGGCAGTGAGGAATCATTAGCTCATTTTAAATTAGTGTTTGAATTAGGTTAGGTGATCATATGTTCTAGATAAACAAATGATTCACCTTGTGCCTTGTGTAGCTCTTGAAGAGAGAGAGAGTAGTGGTCCTTTGTGCATTGCAATGACCATAGTATATAACAAAATAGGAATACAAGGAGTCAAGTACAGAAAACAGAGAGAAGAGTATTGATATTGGGGAGTAGGTTAAATCATACAGATCTATGGCCAGACCAAAGAAATACAGAGGGCTGATAGTTCCTTCAGTGTGGATGAAAAATGAATGGAATGTTTTCAGTGTAAACCTGAGATAGAGCAAACATTATCCCTAAAACCCATACATTTTTACTTCCTAGAAATTCAATCTATTTGTGCAGAAGATGTTGCTCATAATATCCCAATGCAATGCCTCACACTTCAACTGAGATACTCAGAATGGATGGTTCAAGATAGGAGGGCATCATATAATTTGAACTGTTTTCTGAAATCTTGGTAAGAATAATTATGTTATTGAATGCTTACATTGTCCTGTACAGTACTCAAAGGACTTAAAGTGATAATTGTTTAATCTTTTCCAAACCCCGAGATAGGAATTCTGTGATATCACTTTACAAAGGAAAAAGCAGCCTTATAGATTTAGTATGAGTTCACACAAAGATGCACAGCCAGAAGTGATCAAGTTGGGACACAAACCTAGGCTGTCTTCAGTAACCTGGGCCTGAATCCATTGTTGAGAATTATCAGCTGTAGCCTAAGTGAGGCATCATACGATTGTATGTGATGTGTCTAGATCTAGCAACCCTGATGTGAGAGTTGCATCTGGTTAGAACCACTGGACAAGCTGTCATTTGGAAGACTTTATCTTTTTTAGCCCCTTATTATTTGGATCAGAATATTCTATTTTGTGTACATTGCTATACAAACTACCAATAACTAAACTCCATTTTGGTCTAAACCTCTAAATTGATTCAAATGGATTTAGTTGTCTACTAAAACATTTTAATATTGCATAAATAATTTATCTACTTAAGTACTGTCCTCTACGTGTGAAAAAATAGGCTTCTGTTTAACTTGGAGAGACTTACTCAAACTCTGGAATCTGCCCATGAAAGTGACTTCCTAAGAGAGAAGATACTTGGGGCCATAGAGTTCGAAGAGCAGAATGGATATTCAGGTCCATAAAGTGGACTTACAGAACTTTTTCGGCAGCAGAGAAGAGTTTATGTAAAGGGTAATTTATTTATGACTGTACTAAAAATATTTAAATGTAGTGCAGGCTTTCTATACAATTAACTGTTAGCTTAATATTATCATGGAAGGCTTGTTTGATCTTTTAGTTTTTGTTTTCAGTCCTTCTGTTATCATCTATTAATAGAAAATAAACAAGACAAAAGATGAAGGCCAGGTGCTCCAAGTTTGCATGCTTACTTACAGTGACAAAACCTTAGTTGGGCAGGCTTTTTGTTATTAATTTATTCTTTGACAATTTGATTCATGCATATAATGCATTCAGGTCCCACTTACCCCTCCACTCTCTCATATCCTCGTCTCACCCCCATCCCATTTTCATTGTTCTTTTTACAGTGACAGCTTTATTCCTAGAAAACCTCAGTGTGTGCCCTCATATCTCATTGACAACTCCTAGGCTCAATGCCCATTTCTAAGCCAAGCACATGGACAGATAGAAGAGAGTTTCACTGATTAGCATTCGGCAATCAAGTTCTACCTCCAAAGTTAGGATTGGTCACTCATATTTATAAGATATTTTGTTGCTGTGTTATTACAGTTCTGGGCCCTGGGTTTGTTAGGCAAGCATTCTAACAGCTAAGCTATGTCCTCAGCACTTATTATTAAATTTATTTTGTAGCACTGAGGGTTGAACTTAGGGTCATATGCTTGCTAGGCAAGAATTCTATCACTGAGTTAATGTTACCTAATATGTATACTGATACAGGGGCACGTCCCCAAAGGGAATTATAGGAACTGCCATCTGTAAGAGAGGTAAGAATAAACAAAGGTACACACCAAAGTCTCAGTTCTCTGGAAAGTTTCTGTTTAAAAGCCTTAAGGATTATCTGAAGGAATGTTGTATAGTTTTAATCAACATTTACTTTAAGAATAAACCTCTTATCTGTTGGATCAGATCATCTGGGGTCAATTAGCATCATTGGATGATTTAGCCCTCGACTAGCCAGAGGTCCCTCAAATCATAGAGGAAGAGTGAAATGTGAATGTGAATGTTTTATTTCCCTTGAAGGGAAACTGATGTCCTGTGAAGTACCCTGTCTATGTTCTCAGGGTAGCAATTACCAAGCCAGGATGAAAATGTTCTCCTGCCTGTTGGTTCTCTCATAGAGGATAAACCAAGGCGGTTTCAACTAGTTGTGATAAGTATCCAGCGATTCAAGAGCTTACCTAAACAACTTAGCTTAATTCTTCTGATTATTTTAAACACTAACTCACAGATGAGGCAAGACAAGGGTCTGTCGAGGAGCACACACATATGGGTTATGCATGCGAGTGAGTGGTAGCACGTTAACACTGCTGTTTGTTTACACGCCTTAGTATCCAAGGAACGCATTGAATTACCATTCATCAGAGGCCAGGGTTTGAGTTTAACTCTGTAAATTTCCCACAATCTGCTCCCTACATGTTTTCCGTTCCTTTAGGCAGCTCTTCTACAATGGTAAAAGTATCAGAAGATGACTTCCATCTGGTGGGGCCCAACTGACTGTTCCTATAATTCATCATTTTATGAAGCTAGCTCCTGACATATTAGACCCAGCTTGACAAGCCTTGGCTTTTTGTGAGACATCATTTTAATTATCTTCATATTTTAAAAGGAAGAACTCCACAATTATCTTTTATGAAAACACTTGGGGGTGCACATTTTGAATTGCATGTCCAGGATTTTATGTGTAGAATCAAGGTATCATATTATCCAATGTTCCTGGCAAGTTATTAAACTAAATTTCAGGCTACAAGATGTTTGTTGTTCATTGCAAAGGTCAGGTTTGACCACATTTATTAAATTACAAACTTGCTTGTCTTTTGTCATCAGAAGATGGTATAAATTAAGGCTTTCTTGTTCTGGTCACAGTGCAGATTACAGCTGGAGAACATCTAAAGGAATTAGAGTGACCAAGAACATTGAACAAAAAAACATAACAAATGGTCACTGCCCTTGGGAGGCCCCCGTGCTATTTGATACAACACCAAGAAGTATCATATGTGAAACTGTAAGACAGTCTGAATATCAAACGTCTTCAAAATAAATCAAGTTGTCAGTAGATAAGCCCTCCTGTTAAACTTTAAGCTTCATTCTTCTAGTTCCAAATAAGTGACCTTGATTTTCTCCAACCATATTTTCAATTAAATAACTTCCATAAGTTTCTTTGCATTGCCTTAATTCCAGCACCCTAGAAGACATACAGAGTTTCCTGTAGCCCAATCTACTGATTCTCCATAAGTCCCATTTTACTACCATAACCACACTCAAAAGTATCAATTTTTTATTACCTTAAGTACTTATTTATATACCTAAGCTTTTCAAAAAGATTCCTTTAACCTGGAGTATTTCAGATAATGATATCATCTTTCGTGGTATTGTTTAAGTATGAAAACTTTGGGGAAGTGTGAATTTTATGATATGTAATTATATCTCAATAAAAATGCTATTAAGAAAAGTTTGGGAACTCTTTTTCTGATGAAGTTGTCTACCAACTCATTGTACTTTACATAGCCAGGTACCTGAAAGGAGATATTAACACATATACACATATATGTATGCACAATTCCAAGTTAAGGACCTGCAATTTGCAAGAACTCTGTAAACTTACCAATGTACTGTGTTTATGTGTTTACTTATTTTTAATTACTGCTTAGTTTTAGGTAAACCCACGTTTATTTATTTAGCTTACTGCTAATTTTTCCATGTAGACTTGGAATTTGCAGTGTGGTAACCATTAGCCAACCAGCCATTAGCTGATTAGCATTTGAAGTGTGGCTCATCCAAATGAAGATGTGCTGGAAATGTAAAAAAAAATTTTTTTTTTTTTTTGGTCTTTTTGAGACGGTGTCTCCTTGTAGCCCCAGCTGTCCTGGAACTTTCTATGTAGACCAGGCTGGCCTTGAAATTTAGGACAAACATGATGTAGAATGTTCTAGTAATGATTTTGCAAAGATGACATATTGGAAATATACTACACACTGGATTAAATGACATTATTGTATCTATTTCTCCATTTTATCTTTTAAAAGTAAGTTTACTTGATAATTTAAAATTATGTTTTGGCTCGTATTCCATACCTCTTTTTCTGAAGTACTAGGAATTGAACCTAGAATTGAAGTACCCACATGGTACTTCAATTATAGGCATCACACATGTTAGGCAAGCACTCAGTCACTGAGCCACAAAGTTGGATATCATTTGGATTGCATTGATCTAGATAATGAAACTCTTAAAGAGACATGCGATGTCTTATCTTTGCATAGAGAGTCTGTTCTATGGCCAGTGGTCAAGCATGTTGCTCTGCATGAGGTGGGTGAGTAAATATGAGCAGGACTCAAAGGAGCACCGCAGATATAGAGAACAGTGGGACCACAGGGTTAAAACTGAGTACTGTTTCCGTGAAAGGTCTGAAAGGACATTACAAGAAGACAGAAGACCTTGGTACTGGTCCTTTAGTGTCAGTTATCGTCCCCATACTTCCTCCTCTACCCTGTCCTCCCATCTCCCATGTCATTTAAACTTTCCTGCCCATTATTCCCCCTTTTCTCCTTCGTGCCACCTGCACTGTATCCCTCCTATCTTGAAGACACCCCCCGCCCAGGGACCACTTACTAGTTTCCTGACTGCTATAAGTGCTCCAATTTAAACACGCGTTCTAAAGATTCAAAGCCGGCACCCACGTATAAGAGAGAACATGTGTCTTTCTGGGTCTGGGTTGCCTCATTTGCAATGATTGTTTCCAGATACATCTGTTTACCTGAAAATTTCATAATTCCATCTTTCTTTGTAGCTGAATAAAAGTTATAAGAATTATGGGGTTTGGTTCAGAATCCTTCCTGCTCTGTTCTGTGCTTATATAGGAAATGGCGAATAACAACTTTGGTGGGCACTAGAACATTTGATATAACTGTCATCTCTGTTTCGTTTGGTTACTTTAAGTTTGACAATTATCTTTTAATGTAGAACTAAACCAAATGTTCTCATTATTTTCTCTCCAGACTGAAAATTCCTTCTTAGACCAAATTTCTCAGTTCCACTGCAGTGTAACCATATTTTTTCTTCCCGCAAGCCCAAGGGATATATAGACGAAAATCTATAAGTGTTAAGGTAGGGGAGTATGTGGAGAGGGCTTAGGTGGCTCAGCGTGACTCCTTGGTATGTCGGGGAAACTGAGGCTGGGAGACCGTATTCAGTTTTAACTTGTACAATGCTGTGGACAATTCAGAACTAAACCCACATTTTTAAAACATTTCCTGTCACTTATCACTGATAATCACTGAGGAATAAAACAGACCCTGAACTGTCATGTCTCCATTTCACCAACCTTCCATTCTCCGTAGTCTCTTTAAATGAGGAATGATCATCACTACAGCAATATATCAATACTTTCCATTTCAAACAGCCATACAGTGACACCCATTTCTAACATGTTTGCATAAAATATAGGAGATTATACTCAGATGAGTCATTTTTCCATGAGGAGACTTTCCTCAGTGTTGTATTAACTCAGGCTGAAGCAGGCTGTCTCATTGATATGTGTTTATTTTAATCCATCAGGACCAATGAAGAAATAGAAGTGTTCTTTACTTTTATGTGCTGGCCTTACTATGTGGTCATGGTTCTTTGAGTACGGACTTCATTTACTAAACAAGTTGCTCAGTAGCATCAATAACTAGTTTTGGCTTTTTAAAAAAGGCCTTCATGTGACACTCAATCTTTGATTCCTCAGTAAAACAACACAGCTGATTCCTTGTAGCCTGTCTCTCAGCAGGAGCTGCAAAATCATATTTAATCAAGCCTGCTTTAAAAGCCATCCAATTTCCTTTAGGGCTCTGCCAGCATCCCTGGGCAGGATGGTCCCTGCTGACATGACATGTCCCAGCCACAGCTTTTCCAGGCCCAGGCATTAGGAGCTGCTGTTTCTGGAGCTCTTACTCAATTAGCAGTCCTACTGGGCACTTCACATTCAAATTTTTATTTAATTCACGTGGAGGCTCCATAAGGTTGGGATTAATCTCCGATGCAAAAACAAGGAAACCAAGTTTAGTAGCATAAATTTATTTTTCCAAACTCAAGGAAAAACAAGTGAGAAAATTGGAATTCAGCCATTTCATTAATTCAACATCTGAGAAGTTTCTATTTTTTAGCCTAATTTCAGACATGAAAAATACCAAGTCTCAGAGCCAGGCATGCTAGCTAGCACATGCATTAACCCCAGCACTTGGGAGGCAGAGGCAGGCAGATCTCCGTTAAATGGAGGTGAGCCTGGTCTTACATAGAGAGTTCCAGGCCAGCTCAGGCTGTAGGGAGACCTAGTCTCAGAAAGACAGAAAAAAAAGGTGCCATGTCTGTTTAACAAAATAATAGTAGTATGTACTTTTCTAGGGTCGTGGCCCTTGTGAAGTTGCAGTGGATGACTGGACAATCATGTACATATACAGACAGAACTGATTGGATTCAGGGAACTATGGAAAGAGGACATGAAGCTGGGAGGAGGACATGGCAGGGAGGAGACTAGGAGGAGTTGGAAGGGGAAGAGAGATTACTATGATCAAAATATGTTGCATACATGTATGAAAATTTCAAAGAATGAGACTCTATCATCTATCTATCTATCTATCTATCTATCTATCTATCTATCTATCATCTATCTACCTATCTATTTCTATCTATCATCTATCTATAATCTATCTATCTATCTATCTATCAATCATCTATCTATCATCTGTCTGTCTGTCTTGTCTGTCTATCTATTTAAGGGGGGGGAAGAAACAGAATTGTATAGGGATGAATTTGAGCTGTTTTGAGCAGTAAATTAATGTTGACAGAAGAAAGTCCCTGCTCCCTGCTTACAGGTTCTAAATCTCCTAATGATAAGACTCACATATTTTTCTTTCCATAATCAGGTTTTCTATAAGAACACAAAAGTCCTTGATGCCATCTTTTATGTATCAAGCACTGATAATTACCATATAGCAATCAATCTCCAATGTGAGGTTGATAGATTCAGAGATGAAATAGGTATGGCTTTGTTCTCAATAGCTCAAAGTCTTGGCACAGAGACACCATAGTGACATGCATTGTTGCAGTAAGAGGAAGTGAATAATACGTATTATGAATAGCTGGAAAAATTAGGTTAATTTGGGAAAGAGGAGGTCTATTCCAACAAAAGCATTACAATTATGCTTTGAGGGAGACTATAATGGTCAACAATCTACATTAGCTGCTGTGACCTATCACCCCAGAATACCAGTGGATTTAACATAACAAGAATTCCTTCTTCAGTCTCCACAGTGTTTAGGCCGCTAAGCTATGTTCTCTTGCACATGAGGCTCTAACATTTGAGAGTCTGATGTTTCAACTCTAAGAACAGAGAGGCGAATGTAAGTGAAAGTTTTAACCAAAGAGGGACAAGCAGGCCTGGAAGTGGCTAACTTCATTTTACTCCCATCCCAGTAGAGAAGCAACATGGTCCCAGGAGAACTGGAAAAGAAGCTGAGAAATGTGTAGCTCACATTGGTTTTGCCGCAAACGACGATGACATGGGTCTTACAGAATGGTATTAAACTTGACAATCTGGTGGACAGGCAGGATGAAGATGGCGTAGGAACATTCAACCAAAGGATTTTGGTTTAGAAAGTAGTGATACCAGATAAGGAAAGGTATTTCCTAAAACATGCATTCCTGGATGCTAGTAAATAGAATGTTAAAATGATTTGAGAGAAATTAGTTAAATCCATTTTGGAAAAGCTAAGTTTTCAAATTCTAGTTGTTTCTGAAGGAGTTTTCTTTTTTTTCTTAAGACTTTTGGAGGGAGGAATAATGTGTCCTATAATAAAACTATTTTGGGAGAGTAATAGGATCTTGTAATATAGTCCAAACTGGCCCTGGAATTTGCAACTATCTTGACTCCACTCGAAGTGCTGGAATTATAGGCAAGGGCCACTATACCTGGTTTTATGATAAACCTTTCTGATCACAAAATCTCCTTTTACACATATCTTGTCAGAATTACTGTTTTGTGAAAAGTGTTTTATGTAATGAAACTTTGGTAATGAAGAAAGAGTAATCAATGGGAAAGAAAATGGAATGGAATTGCTTTTAAGTATATTCCAGGGTTGTACTGTGTTCAGTCAGCTTTGCTGCATGGTCACAGCACTGTTACAAGAAGAATCATAGACCACCATCTGAACACATCAGGGAAAATGCAATGATTACTTAATGTCTACTGTGGGTTAACGTATAATAGACGTATGTTTTAGCTGTTTTTGGCTTCTATACCTGATCACCATTGTCTGTGCTTACACAATGCTCATTACTTGAAGTTCTGAGAGCTGACAGGTCCAAGATCAATGCGTCAACAAATGCAGTGTCTTGTTAGAGCTGGATTCTTGTTCAAAGGTAGTTTTCCTGCTGGGTCCTCACATGGTGCAGAACATAGAGAAAAACAGCATCTCACCTGTGTTCTTATAAGGGCAATGATAAAACATGAGGCCTTCCCTCTCATACTCTAATTACCTCACAAAGGCCTTGCCTTAAAAAATACTTTATTATTTTTATATTATGTGCATGAGTATATTGCTTGCATGTATGTAAATGCATCCATGTCATGTAATGCCTACAGAGGTCAGAAGTGTATGTTTGATTCCCCTGGAACTGGAGTTATGAACGTTGTAACCACGTTAACCACTGGCAAACAAACCTGGGTCCTCTCAGTGCTTTTAACCGCTGAGCCATCTCTCTAGTCCCAGGCCTTGCCTTTTAATATCAACATGTTGGGCATTGGATCTTTCTTAAATGAATTTTTAAATATTTTATTTGTTATCTTTTATTTTACATGTATGAGTGTATTTCCTGCATATACATGAGTCCACTTGTGTCATACAATGCCCCCAGAGGTCAGAAGAAGGTGCTGGATCCCCTGGAACTAAAATTACAGATGGCTGCTAGTCACCCAGTGGGTGCTGGAAATCAAACCTGGGTCTTCTGCAAGAGCAGATAGTGCTCTTAACTGCTGAGCCATCTCTCCAGCCATCTTACAGGAATTTTAGGGGAACACAAATATTTAACTGATAGAAAATTGTAAAGATTAATGGTATGCATTAATTTAACTAGGATATATTGCCCGGTTTAGTCATCTAGTTTCTAGGAATGTATTTTGTAGACTTGATTAATATTTGGAATCAAATTACTTTAATTAAAGGACATCACCCTTAGCCATTTGCTCATATCATCAATTGAAGGCCTCAAGGGCAAAACTGAAGTTCCCAGGAAAGAGTATATTGTCTCAAGACACTGATGCCAAAGTCCTTCCTGAGCTTCCAGTTCACCTGCATATTCTACAGCTTTCAGATTCATTATTCCCTACAACTAGGTGAGCAAATTTCTTTCTAATATTTGTACTTTGTGTGTGTGTGTGTGTGTGTGTGTGTGTATGTGTGTTTATGTTTGTGAGTTCTGTGTCATTAGAGAACCCAGGTAGGCACAAGGACTTTTGTTCTTGTGCACAAAAGCAGTCTGACAACACATGATTTCTTTGCGGTGAGGGTGGCAGTTGGGCCAAAAGAAAGCTTTACCATGAAGTGATGTGGATAGCAAAATGGGAAGGTGTTCAGGACAAGAACAACATGAGTCAGATGTGAAATTTGGTGTTTCAGGAATGAGTGGCTCAGCCAAATGGGTTTGAATTAGAAGGACACACATTTTGAAAGGAATGAAATCAGCATTATTTCAAGCGTGCAGAGATATTTTGGACAGAATGTGTGTCTAAAGGAGAATGCAGACAGATGCACTTGTCTGAAGGTAGCAGAGACTGAGGCTGCAGTGGAGGAGAAATGCCTATGGTAAGAGAAGACAAAAAGCTACTCTGTCATGAAAACAGACAACAGTCACTTAATATCTACCACATGTGCAAATGGGATGTGAATTTACAGAGAAAGGAGGAAAATGATCTTGGAAGAAATGAGAGAAGAACAAGTCAAGACAAAGTGGCGCTGAATCACTGGACATAACTAATCACGACTAAAGCTTTCATGGTGATGTATGAAGGCCAAACCACCAGGAGCATGGAGAACTTATTAATGTTTGTGTGCATGATGAGACACTTGGTTATAGAAACTACAGCAGAGGATCCATTGTAACAGTTCAACAGTCACAGTCTGTGCTCCCACCAAGCTGCCCTCACACACTAGACACTGAAGACACATGGAGAAAAGGTAGGAGTCCTTTCTCTAATGAATTAGTCCTCTGCGTTCTAATAGCACCTACAACTTAGCTCTGTATCATCAGGTACAGCTGTTATGAGGTAGCTTTGCACTGTTTATTCTACAAGGCCTTATTTGGCTCCGAGTCATGCACTGTTCTGCACATGGGGAATATATTAGTGAACAAAGAATGACCAAATCCCTTTACCTTATTAAGTGTGGGCAGCATAAAATATAGTAATATATAAGTAAATTATATGCTAAGATGGACAGTCAGTTCATAAAGGAAAAATTAACTGCTACACTGATCAATCAGGAAAGCATAAGTAACCAACTTGAAGAAATCAACAACCCAGAGTCTCAAACTTCTTTCTTCAAAACTAATGTTTGTCTAAGGTCAGCAAGGGTGCCTCTACTCCCTCGTGCTCACCATCTCTCTCATAACAGGCTCCAGACTATGGAATACCCACTAATCAATTATCTGCAATGTTACTGGTAACCTCAACATTCAGGAAAAAGAAGAGACTGTGGGAGTCTAGCCTCAACATGGGAGAAAATGGGAGACATTTGGGAGTCTCGCCTGGGAAATACAATGTTCAGTTGTATGCTAGACTCAACTGACTACTTGGATTGACCCAAGTATAGAATCAGAAAGTATAGTACTATCAAGGATCTAGCTAAGACAAGTTTGTTTGCATCAACAGGGTGCTTAGGTCATAGAAAAGTCTTTGGTTTTCCCCAGGAACAATATGGGAAATGATTGGAAGGTATGCACAGAAGAATGAATTTTACGTTGTTGAGATCTTGGCTCTGTGACTTATACCATACATATCTATCCATGATCTATTTTCACAAAAACTGCTTTATTAGATGATGTGAAGACAAATTGAAATATATGTATTTTACCTGGAATGGAGAACATTTTGGTAAAATAATAATGATGCATTGAGTTTCCAATATATTTATGCATTTCCTCAAATAATGGAGAAGTTCTTTAAAAGGCAGAAATATGTCAAGTTCATCATTGAATTCCAAAGATTTATATAAGGCTTGACCCACTTTTATTTCTTAACATCTGGCCCTCCCAAGGCCGGCTAAGAGAAGGGAGAGGATTTCAAGGGCATCTACAGGCTTCATCTTAGGAATGCACATTTTTCTCAGAGAAAGGGAACTGTCACCTTGAATATGAAAGGCTGTGGCTGAAATTTAGTAGCCACAGTTAATGATCATGGCATTTCAGCTGCCGAGTCTGGTAAAAACATGTTCTCTGTGACCACATGGCTTGGGGTGGTGTTTGGGATCCAGTTAGCTGTCATCACCTATTTCTTAGATATGCTACGCCCACGGCTGATGCGTTTGTCAGCTCCATAAACTCTTTGTTCGAAGAGACAGGTAGGTCAAGGTTGTGCTGGCTGTATTACACTGCCTACGAATAGAATTTTAAGAAATCTGAACAATCTTGCTCTGAGTATATGCCACCATAATAAAGGCTCTAGCCTTATTAAAAGACGGGCTAAGTAGAATTCCTTTTCCTAAACACTTCTATTAAAACATCTGTCTCCCCTTACTGTGTGTAGAGCCCCTTCCATTTTGGTCCTTCAGAAACAATAACTGTAATCTATCCAATAGACTCTCGCTACCTTCGGGCTTCCATTTTCTTTAAAAAACATGTATTTTTCCTATTATGGAACATATTTGTCTAGTGGTTATGAATTTATACAATGTACTATAGCTATAATGATAGCAATCATTTCAGAATTTACTCAGATCTGCAACAGATTCATAGCTTTTGCCTATGCACGCTATCCTTCTATTTTTTTTGCACTACCAGGAACTGAACCCAGGTTTTATGTATGTTAAGCAAGCACTTTACCATTGAGCTATGTCCCTAACCGTAATATCCTTTTGTTTCTTAAATTTTTCTAAGTTTTAAAAAATATGTGGCCTCCTCCTTCTCCTCCTTCCTTTTCTTTTTATTTTGGGGGGTCTCTTAATCTTTTTTGTTGTTTGACAGGGTTAAAAAAGTCCCTAGTGCTAGCCCAACTGGAAGTCACTATGTGTACCAGGCTGGCCTTGATCTTGTAGACATCTGCCTGCTTCTATCTCCCAAACTGGGATTAAAGATGTGCCAACACACCCAGCATGGGTTTTCTTTATCTTAACAGAATTTTATCCATTATAAGGGTAAATAATGCCAGAAAAAATGCTAAGACATTGCAGAAGAGGACCTAGAGTTAGATTAAAGATTCATAAACTGGACAATAGAGCTGAGAGGGCCAGTCGACTACAATAGCCTTCTGGGGAGAACCGAGAAGACTTTCATAACATATCTATCCTTAAACTGCTCATCTCTGGGACTTATCCTTGACCGACTGAGTCAGATTTTGGAAGTGAGGTCTGAAAGCTCATATACTAATATGGTTTGCCTAGCCTTTTGATTTCCACTCAGTTAATGAATTTACCGACGGTACTGTGTATTGAAGGAAACTGTACAAGTGATTTTCTCTTCTACTTGTCTCAACAGGAGACTGTTCTGCCTGTCAAATTCTGATGTCATGTTTGAGTCCTTTGAGTAGTTGAACAGGTGGTGATAAAACACTCAGCTGTGATCTCAAGTAGACTTTATCTTTGTTAATTTGTGACAGTCACCTGAATTTCAAAT
>NW_008338996.1:7978674-8008400 GCF_000622305.1 Nannospalax galili | reverse complement strand
CACAGAGATCCACCTGCCTCTGCCTCCTGAGTGCTGGGACTAAAGGCATGCTTATTATTATTATTTTATCTTTTATTTTATGTGTATATTCCGCAGAAGATGCATGCATGCAAATGCTCCACATACATACAATGACAGTGGAGTCCACAGAGGATGTCAGAGCCTCTAGAACTGAATTTACAGATGTTTGCTAGTTGCCACGTACCTGCTGAGAAATGAACCTGGATCCTCTAGAAGAACAAGCAGCTCGGCATCACTGAGCCATCTTTCCAGTCCCAAATTTCAAATATTGAATAGGACTAATAATATATAACTCACTCAGATTGTTGTAACAGTTTGATCCTATAATGTGAGAGTTAGAATATTTTATTGATACTCAATAATAGAGAACCTTTGTTATTATTATTAATAAAATTAAATGTTCATTTTCACTTTGTTGCAATTATCACAGGATTGCTCCTCTAGTACATATTGTACACTAATGAATTTGAACTATTCAAATAATCACAACCAAACGCTTCAGTCTGAGCCTTGATAAATAGGTATAGCATAAAGCATTCTTCAAAACATTTTTATTTCCATTAGTACAGAGGGAACCTTGGATGTCGAAAGACAGGAAGAAATCCAAAAGCAGCTCAGACACTGAAAAGAGAAGTAAGATATTTCCCTGATCTTAGATCTGCATTTATACAACAACCCATGAATGTGTCACACATCCATTGCAAAACAAGCAGGATGTGATGATACAGGAGATCTTGGAGAAGTTAGCATTGCTGTCAGCTGTGAGCAATAACAGCTACCACTCCAAGTGTAAAAGAATCCAAGGAAGGCTGTTTACGACGACAAAGAAAGGTGAAACAGGCTGGGAAGAGCCTGCTGCTATTTTTTTGTATATTGTTATTGAATTTTTGTGCACTTCATACAAAATATCTTAATCATCTTTACATCCTGTCCCCCATCTGCAACTCTCCACTGTTTCCCCGCCTGATTTCATGCATTCTGTCACGTATATTAAGGCCTATTAAGTTATTGTACCTACATGTCCCTCAGTACAAGTTTATCCACTGAGGTCTAGTCAGACTATCTAGTGTCACTTTCTTAAAGAAGACCAACTCTCCCTCACCTAACAGTAATCAGCTGCCAATAATTCTTAGGCTGAGATTAGGCGCTGCTGCCCATTTCCATTGCTCATTAGGGTGGAATTTTGTCTAGTTTGCATGGGTTTTGTGCAATGCTGACACCATTGCTGTAGGTTCATATGAGCAAGGCTCCAGAATCCTGTAAGACTCTGTTTCCGTATAATCATGTGCTTCCTACCCTGGCTCTTACAATCTTTCCACCCCCTCTTCCACAATGGTCCCTGAGCCCTAGATGGGTCAAGTTTAATATAGAAGTCCTGTCCAGGGACCCACACTCTACAGATTTTTATTCTATTAGGCCAAGTCCTTACAGAGGAATAGTGTGTTATCCTCTGGGGTCTTATAATGTGTTGTCTCAAGGTCATTGTCTAATCACAGACAACCTGGGTTATGATATGAAACTTAAGTGGATATCTTTAACTTTTGTCCTCCCCAGGCCAGGGAAAAGTTTTCAGGTTATGGCTCTGCTTATTTGTAATTCTTACCCTCTCTGTAATCACAGCACATCCTTGACAATCTACCATACACGGGCACTTCATGAAATCTGATGGTAAGTGCAAATGTATCATCTCAAATTTGTTTTAGTATTTTTTGAGGATGCATGTTTGCTCAGAGAAATGAATTTATATGAGTTGGCAGGCAGCAGGGAACTTGTTAAAAAAGAGATACCCAATTCTGGTTTATAGACCATCAGGGTTAAAATTCACTTAGAAACATTTTTAAATATTTAACAATGAAATTTTTTAAAAATTAAATTTAAATTTTTAACAATTTTAAAATGCTATTTGAGTTGGCAGGCAGCAGGGAACTTGTTAAAAAAGAGATACCCAATTCTGGTTTATAGACCATCAGGGTTAAAATTCACTTAGAAACATTTTTAAATATTTAACAATGAAATTTTTTAAAAACTAAATTTAAATTTTTAACAATTTTAAAATGCTATTTGTGGGCCTTACCTTGGTCTACTAGATAGACTGCTTGGTAATGGATCTGAAAGTTTAGATGTTCACAGAGTTTTACTATCATCATGATTGTTTGGAAATGACCAGGTTATTGGCTTTACCAGAAACTAATATAATTAAGGAAAAAGACTGTTCATCAAGATCCAGGTACATCAAGATTAAGATACTACTATTGTCATTAGAACACCTAGAAAACTGGGGGCCAGACAAGTGACAGCCCAAGGGGCAAAAGGACTTGATGTGACAGTGAGGCACTTGCTCAGAATTCCATTTCCCCAAATTGATTCCTGCCCTAAAAAGACAGATGATTTAGATTGAAAACTCATTTAAAACACAGGTGTGAAGAGATGGCTGAGCAGGAAGAGCAATTCCTACTCTTCCAAGGACCAGCGTTTGGTTCCCAGCACCTATGGTCTGCAGCTCACAACAACCTATAACTCTAGTTTCAGGGCATTCAGTGCTATTTTCTGGCCTCTGTGGGCACTTGCACACACATGGCATAGACACATAAATTTAAAAATAAAAATAAATCCTTAAAATATTCAAAAACATGATCAAGAACAAAATAATCCTACCACCTTGAATGAGTCTCCTTGGCCTCTGTTCTCTCCGGACATAACTAGAAAGTCAGGGGCATTTTCCAGAGCAAAAATGGTTATGGACTTAAGTTTATACTTTTATTAATTTAATGGAACTGGGAAAAGCTTAGATTTTGGGGAAATAGTAACTCACAAGTTACTGAACAGATGGCAATTTCCTCTGTGCCTCTTGCCTAAAAACACACATTGGGTGCGTCACAAGTAAGACCTGGACCAGTTATAGCTCTATTACTCACCCTTGAAGCATTTGCTTCTTGTATTTATTATGCAGTTGAGAATAAAAATATAGATCTTAGAAAATTCTAGTGGGATGTTTATAGGACCTCTGGGGGCAGCAAAATCAGAATAGAATCTGGAGAGAAAGGTGCTCAGCTTTGGAGCAGGTCTGATTTATAGTGATGGCCACCTTGGTCCTTTCCTTAAGAGAACAAATTTTGTCTGAACAGTATGTCTCTTGGGCTTCCCAGAATGCAATTATTCATTAACTCCTGTCCTTTTGTAATCAACAGAGAGAACATGTTGATTTAGAGCAGAGATTTTCAGACTTCAGTGTTCACACAAAGCACCTATGGGCCTTGATAGAATGCAGGTCATGCCTCTGCAGCTCTGGGGTTCTGCAGTGCTAACCAGCTGCCAGGTGATAGCCTGTGGTCTGCGAACTACACTGTGTGACCAGGTTTCAGAACAGGACCAGCACTCCCACCTTCTCAAGTTTTATATCCAAACTTTACCACTCACTGACTACACGTAGTGGAGGTACCACTGGACTTCTGAGTCTCTATTTCCTCATTCTAAGCATTTTAATACATTACAGATCGTGATAGTGCCTAACACACAGGACTGTGTTAAGGACAGAATATAATTATCCATGAAAAGTGCTAAAATAATTTCTTGTAATATCATGTGATATTGGTAAATGTTTGTTATCCACATATCTAAGCATGATTACATGCCTTCTATGTTGTAGGGCCCTAGAAAACAAAATGAATGGTGTTATTCTGTTTTCTTATACATAATAGCCTAAGAGTGGTTAGTAAAGGTCATACAGATAATGCATAGACATTGATTAGGCACATAAATCTCACATGAGTTAGCAGGTGGACTAGTACATGCTGTGATGGCAGAGATACTGGTGATGAAGTCAGAGAGACAAGTCTTCCTTTCCCCTTGTCATAAGGGATTTTATGCAAACTTCTTGTTCTTTCCGGGTTGTGTTATCACTTGTAAGAGAAGACTCAGACCAGACCACATGGGTGTGCATCCTCAGGCACGCCTTTTTTAGCTTTATGTATTTGATCTAGTGTATTAAACTCTGGAATCAATTCCCTCACATTTAAAGTTGAAGTTGTAAGATGGCATTGTGAGAACTGAACCAAGTAACATAGAGCATTGGATCATTATCTTGTTTCCTTAAGCACCCAGCCAATCATCATCATCCTCATCACCATCGTTCACTCTTTCTTTTTCTTACTAACTGGGTAATCTTTACCAAATCATACTTGCCACTACTGAGGGAACTCTGTAACTGTCAAGTATATACCCTATAGACAGATGATGAATAACATTGGGAATGTTTTCTAAGAAATGCATTTTAAGTAGTTTATAGTACTGTGTGTCTCAGTACGTATTTACACAAAACTCCATAGTAGAGCACAGTTCATACCTATTCCACATAGCTATGGACCTGTACAGGTTATAGACCTGTACAGAACGTCACCATAGACAATACTTCAGGCAGTTGTAACACAGTAGTAATTATTTGTCTATGTCAACATAGAAAAGGTACATGTGTACAGGACACTTAGCCTGAGTGGAGTTGGCACGACTGGAAAGTTCCCAAGTGAGTGGTAAGTTAGTGTGAAGTTGCAGAATGTGACTGTGTACCACTGTGGACTTTATAAATACCATATATTTGGTGGCATTATATTTGCAATGTTTTCTTTCTTCAATAAGACTTTGACATTGGCATATTGTGATGTCTTCTCACAAACTTCAAAAGCTTTTGATCTTTTCAACTGTTTCCTAATGCTTAACCTCAAATACAAATCCATTATACAGCCATACAAAAATCTTACGGCCTTATTCTAACAGCTTTTCTATAATTAAATTTTATTTATTTACTTATTTATACATATTTTATATTTTTGTTTTCTGTATATGAATGTATTGCCTGCATGTGTGTAAGAGTGTCCGTGTCATGCAATGCTGCAGAGGTCAGAAGAAGGTCAGATCCCCTGGAATTGGAATTACTGATGGTTGCTAGCTGCCATGTGGGTGCTGGAAATCGGACCAGGGTCCTCTGCAAGAACAATTGGTGCTCTTAACCTCTGAGCCATCTTTCCAGCCCTGATTTTTATGTATATTATGTATTTATGTATATTGTTTTGAGTTTTGGTGCATTTCATACAATAGATCCTTAGTCATATTTAAATCCCCTTCCCATTCTCATCCTCCATACCCCTCCACTGGATTGAAGGCCTATCTAGTCAAGCATTTGCACCCAGATATCCCCTTGGTGCAAGTTTATCTGCTGAAGTTTAGTCTATCTAGAATCATTCCCTGAAAGAAGATCAAGTCTCCCTCATCCCATAGTAATCAGTTACCAGTAGAAACTCCACTAAGATTGGGGCCTGCTGCCCATTTCCTGAATTCTATGCTGGGTTTTTGTCTGATTGAATCAGCATGGATCTTATGCATGCTGTCACCATTGTTGTAATGATCACATGAGCAAGTTCCCAGAGGCCTGAAAGACTCGGTTTCCTTATGCTCACGCATCAACCTTGGCTCTTGAAATCTTTCTGCAACGGTCCCAGAGTCACCTTATTTGTTGAGATATAAACACATGCATTAGCCTAGGCCTACACAGGTTTGGGTGTCCTCAATCTCCCCATCTGGTCCCACTGGTAGGTTCTTCAAGATAATAACAAGCTTGAAGCTATCGTCTTCTGTAATAACAATGCCTTCATCTCCAAGGCCTACTCAGAGGCTTCCATGAGGCTGTTTCATAGCTAAATTTTGTTTTATCAGTTTGATAATGTTAAAAAGTCTAGTCTATTAAATATATCAATCAGTTACATCCTGTTCACTGCCATTGTCAGAATGATGTACCTTTGATGACTACATATTCTGTTCTTTTATACAAAGGAACACAATAGTTTTACTTATGCTAGCACCTACACTTATCTGTGGACAAGGTATTTCACTACCATGGTATGACATTGTCAGACAACAGGAAGTTTTTAACTCTATTATGAGACCACTGTCCTCTGTACAATCCATTGTTGACCAGTCTGCTGTGAAGTGGTCATTGGCTATGCCTATCTAGGCTTTTACTTCGAGAGTGGTTGCTGAAACTAATTAAAATTACAAATAAGAGGTACCAAACCTGCAAAAGAAGGCATGGTAAATATTTCAGGGACTGACATAGATAATGTGAAAGCATATGGATATGACCAACAAAAACACATTTTACAAAACAGAGAAAAATCTGTTGAGGGAGTCATAGAACTTGCCACACGTGTCTTAGCTTTCTTGCCCTTACTTCAAAAAAAAAAAAGAAGCTATAAGTACTCTGTGATTTATGAGGAAGTGAGTTTTGCCCAATATCTGTCTATGGTCCATAACTACCATTGGCTATTATAGGCAAGTTAGTGGCTCTGAGCTCTTCCACATCCATCTTGCCTTCACTTTGAGAATCCCATAGCCATAGAAACAGAGCTTGACCTTGGAGAAGGCCCCCTAAGGACAAACTGCTCCTTTTAATGGCTGTGTGAATTGGAGAGGGGAATTATTTACTCGAAGTCGACAGCTCCAGGGACTCGACCAGCACTAGAATCTTGGTCTTCTGACTCTGCATTAGTGACTATATATTTTTTCTCATTACCATGAAAGAGGAAGAAATTATCTCCTTCAGAAAAATATACATTTATTCCCAATAGGATTTAATATAGAATTATTCTTTCTGAATCTTTCCTTGAATGGCTACGCCATAGTCAGACATGAAAATGCTGGGATGGTTGGTTAATGGGAATTCCAGGACCTTGTCCTTGTCACTTGGATTCCAACTCAAGGTCTCCTTTCATTTTTAGTAAAACAGAAAAATACTCCCTCCTTCCATTCACATCAATTGGGATTCCAGGATAATTTATTTGGCAGTAGACCAGTAGTAAATGAGATGGCTGCTCATGTTTATCCACATCCCAGGCCCAAACCTGGGAACAGAGAGCCCTGGAATTGACACAAGTGTCCTTCTGCTAGAATCTGCACGGAAATATCTCTTTCCTTCTGATGCAGGGTTTGTTCAGATTTCCATGGAGTTGTTTTGGGGATTTCGATGTCTTGACCTTACTGAGCTGTGCTGGGCTAATAACAAATCAGTCATGGCTTATTTAAGCACGTAACTATTTACCAGGGATTACACTTAGTGTCTCACTCAATTATGGACATGGCATTCCATTTGGTAGATGAAGAAACTGAGACTCAACAAGGAATTAAATCAGGCAAGAAGTTTATGATTCCAAAATACATTATTTAAACATGTTCCAATTCTTCCTTCATATAATAAATAGGTACACACTTTTGACATGTCAAAGCTGATGATTCCATTTAAAGGAAATGTTCAAATAAGGCAAAACTATGGAACATGAAACCAGATGCATTCTGGAATGACTGCAAGGGCCCTGGGGGAATTTTCTTGGTGTCATGGGAATGTGTAAAATTAGATTGCAATGATAGTTGCACAATTAGCAATTCACTAACAATTATTTGTCTTTTTGTGTTTACATGATTGAATTTTATAGTATGTAAATTATACCTGTTTTAGCTTTTTTCTCCATTGCTGTGACAAAACACTCTGACCACTACCAACTTGGAGAAGAAAGGGTTTATTTATTTGTTTTATATCTCCCAGGTCACAGTTCATCAGGGAGCCCAAGGTAGGAACTCAGGGCAGTTACCTGGAGGCAGGAGCTGAAGCACAGGCCATGGAGGAACGCTGCTTACTGGCTTGCTCCCCTGGTCCCTGCTCAGCCTGCTTTATTATGCAACACAGGCCCACCTGCCCAGGGGTGGCACCACCCACAGTGTGCTGGGCCCTCCACATCACACAATCAAGAAGATGCCCCACAGACATGGCCGCAGGCCAGTCCAGTAGAGGCAACTGTGGCTCCCTCAACCCAGGTGTGTCAAGTTGACACTAAAGCTGTCCAGCACAATACTTCAGTAACATATTAGATCAATGATGCAGAGCATAAAGAGAAGGAACTTTCTTAATGTCATAGCTGCTTCTTTTATGTGGACATCTGCATTTCTCTTGATAATCACAATCAAGTCTGAGGATAAACAAGTGTTTTTTTTTTCTTTTTTCTTTTTTTTCTTACCTACTTTTAGTTTCCATTTCTCCTTCGGTGAAAGAGCATCAGAGTTTTTCCTTGATGTCAACTCATTGCCAAAGCCACACTTCTAGAACTCGAGTGGATTTAAGTCAAGGAAGAGGGTGGTTCTTTGCTTCAACGGAAATGAAAAGAGACTTATTACAACTGTCATATAACAAGGACAGGGAACTGGTTTTCTCCTTAAGAACTCAACTGTGTTTATTATAGCGTAGAAATAGCTCTCTACTGCAGTCTGCTCATCTATGTATTTTTTTATTCATTCAAAATACATTCATCAAGTCCTTGCCATGTGCCACATACCCTTCTCAACTTTGAATATAAAACAGTGAACCACACAAACTTTTCTCCTAGAGCGCATAGTCCAATACTCATGTTTACTCCTTCTTTCTGTCTTGTGAAAATCCTACCGAATCCCCAGACCCTCTTTGAAGTAAACTGATACAGTCACAGAATTTCACCTACCCCACTCATATGACTCCAGACATTTTAAACTTGCAATGGAGTTACATTTGCTCATGAACCATAATAAGAACTACCTTCTCTGTGAGTCTGTAAAAATCCTTTTTAGAAGACGCTATGACTAATTCATTTCTTTGTTCTGTTATGTTTTTCACATAGTAAAAAAACTTATTAAACTCTATTATGAGTGTGTTAATTTACTAATAAAATATTTTAAATGGCTTTTCAGGTGGCAAGTACTCTTCTGAGTTCTAAGATGTTTCAGTGTAAATAGGCACTAGGTTATTTCTACCATCTAGGATCTGACAATGCATTACAGGAGACAATTTATAAACCGGAGCACAAGGGTACACTGACTTTAGATAAGATAGAGTATTACTTGAGTGACTCTACAGGAAAACTTATTAGGGGGATGTGATGATTCATTTCAATTGTCAAGTTTTTGCCATAAAGAGCCACCTAGGACATTATTGTGACCCTTCTCTGAATGTGTCCTTGAGGATATTTCCAGAAAGATTTAACTGAGGTAGGAAAATCCACCTTGAATATGTGCAGCACTATTCACCTTCCTAAAGGATGAGGATGTGGACTGAATAATAAGTAAAAAGGAGGAAGCCAGCTATTCACATTTCCCTTTATCCATCTCTTGGTTGGTGCCATGGAGCAAAATGTTCCCTCAGCCGTGCCTTGCCCGCTATGATGGATTGCATCCCATGTGAACTACTTATTTTTGCCTTAGCAAAATAAATCCTACCCCCTTTAAGTTTCTTTTTGTTAAATATTTGGCCAAAATGCTGAGAAAAGTAACTAACACTGAGGTGGTCAGCAGGGGCTACTTTAGCAAGTGAAGTCACTGAAAACAGCTTTGAGGACATGTTGTTTAACCTTAGAATGAAAGATGAAATGGAACCAGTCTTAGGAATGCTCAAGTAAAAGAATATGGTAGGTAAAAATACCCAGAAACAATGGAAAAATGAATGAGCACTTTGTTGGAATGGAGAGAAAAAAGGCCATTGTGTCTGGCACCTAATGAGGAAGGAGGGTAGACACTTGGGTCAGCTCACTAAGGGTCTTCAAGTCATCATGAGGAGTACAGCTTTCATTCTAAGAGAAACAGATGATGTGTCTTAAATGGGGAAATGGCACAGATGCAACTTCAATTTAAGGTGATCAGCTTTAATTATTTATTTAGAATAGTACTAAGAGCAGTGAGACCAGAATAAATATTGTGAGTGTGGTGTCCTGGGTAGGAATCTGGAAACCTGGGTATGAATCATAAAACAATCTCATTGTTATCAGACATGCACTCCAGAGACTTTTGAAATTCAAATCTTTAAGATTTCTGCCATCAAAAATTTCTTGTTAATTTTAGATACTCTAAGTATACAGATATGAAATTCTATATTATTCCCACTTAAGGGAATAATTTCCAGGCTTCCTTTGGACCTCAACCCCATGGATGCACAATTGTGTCATATAAGATGATGTATGATTTGCATCTAACATTTCACACATCTTCTTGTACATTCTAAGTAGTCTCTAGATCATTTATAATGTTTAGGAACAAAAATGTTTGACACTGTTTAGGGAAAATGACAAAAGCTGGCAACATTTTTAGACACCTTTGTGCATATGTGTACGTACATGTTTATACATCTGTGTGCAAGTGTGTGGAAGCCAGAGAACAATGTTAAGTGTCTTCCTTAATATTTCTTGAGACAGGTTTTCTCACTGAATCTAGAGTTCACAAATTTGGCTACACTGGCTGGCCAACAAGCCCCAGGGATTTTCTTTTCTCCAACGCCCCTGCACTTGGACTACATGCTCCAGACACAAACTCAGGTCCTCATGTTTGCCTGGCACTGCACCACTGAGCTGTCTCCCCAGCCCTCAAATAATATTGATTCCTGGTTGATTGACTCTGTGGATACAAAACCTCTGGACATGGAGAGCCAAATTTCTCTGTTACCAACAAGGAGCATCGAGATGGTCACCGAAACCATCAGAGCGGTTACCCAGTGTTATCTTGTGACATAGTATAAGACTTGGGGAAAAGTTCTGTGTCTTACTCCTTTGGATGGAGTTGCACTTCCTGTTACCCCAGTGTAATTCTAGCTGCAGCTCTCATTACTGCCTTTTATTGGCCAAACTGCTGTCTAGCTTTGGCTTTCCTCACACTTCCTCTCATTAAGGGAAAGCTGTTCCAACCTGAGGCTCCTCATTAGGACAAATACGGGCAGCACTTCATTTCATGCATCTCAAGATGAGCAAAAAGATAGAGAACAATGGGCTAGGAGCCAAGAGACCTGGTTCCGTTCTCCGTTTGGCTCTAGCTCATTGTTTGGATACTCTTTCTGTGCCATGATTACCCCATGTGCAATAGATGCGGATGAACTTGATGAGCTGTGGGGTCATCATTTCTTTGCTGATTCTCTAGGATTTGTTTCTCCGGCTAAATATTGTGTTTGCCTCCCTGTAGTCTTTAGGGCTGACATGGGTTGTGACTTAATACATTTCCTTACCTTTAGCATCTGCAAGAATTCTCAAATATTGTCCTTCTACCCAGTCTATCCAATCATCCAGCCAATGATCCAATTTCACTTATTCAGTTTTTGAGAAGTATCCTTAGATTGTATTCTCTTCCTCAGATAATATCCTGAGTGGTAGATGCAGTAGTATATATGATATTATGGTCTTTATTCTCCAGAACTTTCTAAGGAAAAGACAGACATATACCCCCTACAAACATCAATCAGCATGGTGGGAGCTCTGGTGGTGAAATACTTATGATGTGAAGGAAGAATACAAAAGTAACATCACAGAAAAGTTGTGGGAACAATCCTAGTGAAAACTCCAGCATGAGGTTTTGAAAACTCCAAGGACCAATTTTGAAAGCATAGAAGGAATGGTCCACGAGAACGGACAAGAACAAGTGTTCCAGGAAGAGAAAACATTTCCCATTGAACCAGGATTGGACATCTTACAGAACTCCATTAAAGCTAGGTGATTGACTAGGACCTGCGGGCCAGATGATAAGACCTAAGACTAGAGATTTGAGTGAAGAAGAGATCATGCAGGCCGTTATACACGATGGTAAAGATGAGAACGAAGAGGTTGTGTGTGGACGGTTTGGAAGAAGAGAACAGCAGCCACCAGGCATTCTGCTAATGCACTATAAGGCATGTTGGTTATCACCTGGCACCTTTGTGGTAAAATGTGCTCTATCTTTACCATGCATGAGCCATGTGAACTGGAGAAATCGCTTGACCTCATGAAAAGAACCATCTTTTTCATTTGCATTAAGGGTGCTGAAGAATTAGGTTACCTATGCAGATTCCTTAATATAATGTTTATACTTTAAAGTTTAGTTGTTTTTTAAATAAATTCTACTTTTTCCTTTATTTTTTCCTTTTCTCTTTTCTCTATTCTATGCATGGAATTTTCTTCTACCAGGTAATTATCAGATCAAAACTCGTGCAGCCCAAGCCCTTATGTTTTTAACATATATAATGATGGCACATCATCTACTTGGCTCAGCTTAGTCTAGATGTTGAACATTTAGCCATGGCTGTTTACCACAGGATAATTCATGCATAGAAACAGAGTCTGTGGGCTTAACTTGAAACTTTACTTATTCTTCTATGAAAACAGAGACTAAAACTCCACCTTGTTCGCCTGGATGATTTACCTCTTCACATGGATGTGAAGAGAAGCAAAGCAGTAAAGTGCTTGGGGTGCCCATTCTGAGTTGGGCACTAATCCTAACCTTAGCCTTTATTAGCCAGGTGGTAAAGACAAGTGATTTAGACTATTAGAACCTGGGTTTCTTTATGTGAAAGTGAAGATTGTACATCATCCATACACAGGTTCCTAGAGATGACATGGTTAAAATACATGGAGGAATGTATGAGCATACATTTTCAATATATGAGCAATGTTATTATTCCTAGTAGCTTTCTTACTGTCTTCATTAGTATGAGTATGAGTTATTCATCTAGCGTAACTCTGTTGTTAGTGTTGAAATTGCTTTGTTTGGGTATTCTTGTCAGTGTTTTTAATATTTGTACTTATACTACTGAGTAGTACAAAGGACAGAAACATCCATATCTAGAGTTAAAAGAGTCTTTTGAAAAGATAGAGCTGAACAAAGCTTTATCTTCTCCTGAAGGCCAATCCTCCGGAAACATCTCACAGTTACCTCAAAAGTCAATTGACCTCCCTTGCTAGGGGCTGAGGGCTAGAATGGGGCCATCAAGGGATAAATTGGGAACAAGAACAGCAATAGAGATGGGGTAGAGGGTGGGAGTGGGTTTCAGGGCCTGTTGCCATTCTTGGCACTGTGAGATTCATGGCACCTGCCCAACTCAAGAAGACAGGCTGTTTTTCCACAAAGAACCCACAGTGACATTTCACTATGAGGAAGGAGCCACTCGTCTCATAAAGGAGGAATGACGGGCAGAGTTTGGCTCGCAGGGTCAGGAAGGATTTGTACAAGAACAAACATGGTAACTTAGTGGACATCAGAGGAAATTATCTCTAAGAGAAATGCATGCTTGACTTAACTCATTTTTCTATGTGGTTACATTTTATTGGTACTTGCTGGGTGACAAATAGCCTATTTTTAGTTTTTATGTAACTTTAGTTTTTGATCTTATGAGTTAAGAATGACTAATACCAGAGAGGGTATGACCTTAGAGCAAAGCATCCCGGGAAAACACATTTCTGGGTGCCTGTTCCTTCTGTGCCTAGAGACGTAGGTTAAAATAAAAGTCAAGGCTACTGTCCCACTAAGGGCCAGCATTTGGGGAAATAAGGCAGGGATTCTGAATATGTCTTTGTTTCGAATTCTTATTCAGGGTTATCCAAAGACAAGTCTGCATCAAGAAAGTAGGAAATTTATTTGGAGCTTTCAAACAACGTTCAATCCAGAACAGAGAAACTTAAGAGTCAATTAAGTGTTTAAAAATCACTGTTTAAAACCCAAATGAGAATGTTTAATGAACATCATTTCCTCCATCTGGTTGACTTGGAAGAGTAAGTGCAAAGAAATGAAAGATTCTCATTTTCTTAACGCCATTAACAGTGAAGGGAAAAGTTAATCACCCACTATCCTTTCCTGATTTTTTTTAAAATCAAGGATTATGTCCATGAGAGGTCAACACTCTGTGGCTGTGAAGAAGGGGATGTGTTGTCTAGTAATGAACACCTTGTATGCTCAAGCCACAATGGGCTCCTCAGTGGTAAACTATACTTGTGGGAGCAGCTTGTTCCTCTAAAGAATCACGGGAGTTTGAAAGCATGATTATCAACCTATCTACAGGAGAGATGGGTACAGAGATTCCCCAGGGTTTTGCTGACTTCATCAAGAGCATTCAATAATCTAATAACAGACACAAGAGGCAGAATGGGAATTAAACTTGTCCAAATGCCAGTCTGCCCCACTAATTTGAACGGTTGATAATCTTTTGTCAAAAATTAGAAGTGTTTAGCAACCAAACTCTATCTCTGGTCATTTTCCTTTTGAGTTCTGTGCTGGGATTTTCCTGCCTTTCCTCCTTTAAGCCATGGAGCATAGTCAGCTGGTAGTTCTCAGCGATTAAGTCACCTTGAGTGTGTGGGCGTTTGGAGTTTACAAATTAGGATGTTTCAGAATCACTTACTGTCATTTACATCCTTAGGATTTAAGGATATTGGGACATGGTCAGTCAGTTTAAGCTCCTCATTTTATTTTACAGAAGGGAGGACAGATTCAGGGAGGAAGAAATTCTTCAAGGTGACACCCTGTTGTGACATGCAGGTTCATCAGTGTGTTCCAATAAGGAATGAAACAGCTGATAAGCAAACTCGTAAAGATAAGAAAAAAATGATTCGTTATTGGTGGGGAATTTTTGTCATTTCCTAGTTGTGCAGCCTCTGATGAGCCTCTAAAAGTCTTAATTCTTCGATTCTGCCTATGTTAAATGGTAATAATGGGGCCTGTTCATACCTCCATATGGTATCATATACCATCCCCACCCATATGATATGTGAGGATTGATAATGGTATGAATGTAATTCTTAAGCACAGGGACAAGTAGGAGCCCAATACATAGGAAATGTAATAAAGTCCTCTGAGGTCAGAAGCAGAGACAGAGGAAGTGAGGTTTGTGAAGGGAGGACAGTGCTGGAGGGAACAAGTCAGTCTGTTATTTCCCGTACGTCACTCATTTCGGGAAAGCAGAAGGGAAGGGTGAAGATAACAGGAAAAGGGAGCACATCCTTCAGCAACTCACATATTGTTGCCCGGTGTCTCTGTGGTAACTAGGAAACCCCCTGAATCACTGCTTAAAAGAGCATCCCTTGGGGCTTTCAGTGGCAGGCTCAGGAGTTCCAAGGAAACCTAGGAATGAGCACTCACAGATGGACACACTTACTTTTTTAAGACTCTTTCTTTGGAGCTGTTCTCAGGTCTCTGGGGCAGCTAGAAGGAATCCTGAGACTAGAACTTAGCCATAGATGGCAGTTTCCCTTTCACCTTGTCCATGTTTATTTTATTTTAATTATGAGACAAGATGCCAACTTTCTGATTCAATTAATGATTTAGAGTCTGATGTTTAAAAATAGCCTTTGGAAATCTCATTGTCAGGCTTCCATTAAGAGTTCTGGATACTCCCTAATAAGGACGGATTCAGACAGAAAGAGAAGAGGCATCTTATTAAATGGGGTTTAAAAAGGTGAATGACTCATAGATAAAAATCATAGCAAAGATGGGAATTTGGAGATGGCCAGTCTGCTCAGGAATTTTTTTCTAGTTTCAGGTTCATAAATGAAAGTGTAAATGGCTATTCAGATAGGATGTGGTTTACATTGGCTCTTTCATGATCATAATGGTTTTTCCACATTAAAAAAGCAGTACCAGGACTACATAAAGAAAGAAGCCTTCTTTGAAAGAATATATATTTTGACATTTTTAAGTACTCATTCAATATTAAGTATCTACAACTCAGTTGTATCTGTGCAGTTATGAATGACCCTTGACTGATCATGGCATGTAATGGCATACTTCTCACCAATATCCTTCCTTGTAGAGTTTAGATATGCAGTAAAGGGTTGTTCCAAGGTAAAGTTTGAATAGATTTGTTCTCCTTTAAGGATCATACATAACACACAGAGAATGAATAAAACAAAAGTCAGATTCAGTCTCTAATGCAGCCTCCCAGAGTCTACCCTGAAACCCAACTGTGAAGAAAGCTGAAGATATTTAGCTTAAACAAGGAGTGGAGGATTACCAATTTTTGTTACCATTCCAGACAAGGGTTGGCCCAGGAGTTCACTACAGTAGACTTTATAGAACCTAGGAGTCCTTTGTTTTGTGACCACAGGGTAAACAGAGTGACAGCAGCTCTGGCCTTGTGTGTCTCTAGCTGCCTTCGCTGTCAGAGTAAGAGACCTCAGTCTTCCTATTGGAATTTCTCTATTTAACCAACTGGCTACAGTCTCATTCATATGAGGAGTAGCCAGAAAAGCACAAGATAGACAGCAGAACAGTAGGAGATTGTCTAGCACATTGGTAACAAATTTTTGTTAGAAATTAGACTAGAGGGACCCATGTTTAGTGTATAAGAAACAAAATAAGCATAACATCTCTAAATATATTGATTACATTATTTAGTTTCATATAACACCGTATTCAGTGTTTCAGTACTTATAGAGATCTTGGTAAATAACAATACATATGGGGAAAAACCTCCCTCTTTGAGGAAAAGAAAAATGAAATATTGCAAAGACAAGAGAAGCAACTAAGCAAGAGCTACTGCTGCTGGGTGCAAGGCCCATGTGGCTTGAAACAGAGCTGCCTTCAAGGCATTTCCACTTTGTTCTAATTTTTTCACATTATCTCTAACTCATTTATTGCTCCAGCTGTTATAAACGGAGTGCTTGGTGTGTTAGAAGCACTGCTCTCTGTGTGGGCTATGTCACAGAATGATATGAACATAACTCCTTGCCTCTGAAACAAAGATAGAACAAAATGTCTCCCCACATCTAATATCTCTGCACATGTAGTGGCTCCTAGACACCACCACCTTGCACTACGTAGCTTCTTGCTTAGGGCTCATTGAGTAGAACAGTGGACATGACCATAAATAACATTCACAATATCATGTAGAATCATCTGGAACTGAGATGATGCAGGGTAAATAGAATTAGACATACTAGGTAGAAGAGCAATGAAGATTTTAAGTAAGATGATTGTGGTTGACTAAAAGGTTGCTTAGAGCTTGACAGAGCACATCAGTCAGATTTTCATTATTGTGACAAAGTGCCCAAGAAAACAACTTAAGGGAGGAAGGATTTATTTGGGTTCACTGTTTCAGAGGTTTCATTACGCAGAAAGAACACTTAGCATTGTGTTTATGGGTATGTGGTATGGTAGAGCATTATATCAGGGCAGGTGTCATGGATCAGAGCTGCTCACAGCATGGTGGCCAGAAAGCAGAAGTAGGATGAGGCCACAGACAATGCACCCTTCAAAATTTGCTGTGGTGACCTATTCCTCCAACCTAGTCCTACCTCCCAATATCCCATATATGATGAACCCATTAATGATCAATCAGCCCCCAATATCCAATCATCTGGCTACAGCACCATCATCTAGGGACTTAGCCTTCAGTGTATGAGCATTTCAAGGGAGCATTTTATACTCAAACCACATCAAGGGAAGTTTGGGAGAGTCATTTAGGTCAATGCTTTGTAAGAGTGAACAAAGCTAAGGGAGAGACTCCAAGGAGCATGGGATGGCTTGGATACATTGATGAATGAGGAAGGCTGGAGTAGATGTTGAGGTTAGCAAGGTATTGGGGTCAAATCACGTGTGACCCTGAAGATTATTGTGATCACTTCAGTTATTACTTTGTAGCAGCCACAAAGCCATTTCTGAACTTTGAACATAGTGGTGGAATGATCCAATTTTGCTTTATTGATAATTCTTTTGACTGAAATGAGATAAAAATGTGAAGCATTTGATGGCAGAAATAAGAGATTCAAAGAAAGTGCATGGCAGACAGAAAAAAATATGTTAATGAAACTCTTTAGGTTTGACTTGGCTATAAACAAAGACATTTCACATTTTCCTTTTGCGATGAATGGAACTTAATACTGAGATTTTCTCATAAGTAGCATGATTACCTCCAGGCCTGACCCTAAAACCCGACTTGTAATCTTATAAAATCTGTCCCTTCTAGAACAGCCCTGGAGATCCCACACAGACGATGGAGATGTTGCAAGATGGAGCATGGGCTCTCAGTGATCGTGTGGGACGTGGCCACTTCCTCCCAGGCCAATGCCGTTAGACTGTGATATGCGTAGATTTTGAAAGTGGAAAAGAACATCGTTTTTGCAGATTCCCAGTCTGGTTTTGTTACTTTAGCCTTGCCATAAGCCGTTGTTGGAATCCACTTCTTGAAGAAGTAAAAGATAAGAACACAGACCAAATATCGCTCTTCTCCCATTTCCTCAGAAGCTACAAATAACACTTATGCACTATTATACACTTCAACATCCCAGCATGTACCTGTGGAGTAAGAGACAGAGGATCTCTAAGTCACAACTACAGAGGATATAGAAAATCAGACAACACCCTAATAACAACAGTAATTAAAACTAATACTTTTCATTTTCCACTCTTTCTGAAAAGATATCAAACTTTTGGCAAGGTTTCTCCGAACATTTCTGTACTATTATTATTTGTTGAAATTCTTTAAAATTACATCATTATTAAGTACACTGATAACTGAAGAGATTCTTTTATCTTCCTTGAATGTTGTAATGTTTTATCAAATATTTTTCATCACTGCTAATGATAGAAGATGAACTTTTCCAAAAGAAACTTGTACACTTGTCCTCAGACAGCCTTGCACATAGGAAAGAGAGATTATTATATGTATTAGGTACTAGGTACTGCTGTGGAAACATTCTTTTTAAAAATATATTTATTACTTTTATTTTTATGTGTATGAGTGTATTGCCTGCACATATGTGAGTGCACCTGTGTCATGCAATGCTGTGGAGGTCAGACGAGGGCTTCAGATTCCCCTGGACCTGGAGTTAAGGACGGTTCGTAGATGCCATGTGGGTGTTAGGAATCAAACCTGGGTCCTCTGCAAGAGCAGTCAGTGCTCTTAACCACTGAGCCATCTCTCCAGCCCCAGAAACATTTTGAAGAATACACCATTAGGCTCTATAACATCACTCAGATGACCGATGGTTAAGGTGGAAGGTCAATATTGGCTTCCTCTGACAAATGATTTAAGAGACTCAAATAGGTGACATGATTACCGTTTGGTTGCACTGCAAACAAGTGTCTCACTAGATAAGTGGGACAGGGGTGTGCTCTTGTTACTTTTCTTGTTATAGCAACTTAATGGAGGAAAGGTTTGAGGGACAGTTCCTCAAGAAGAGAAACGCATGGTGGCAAAAGCCTGAGACAGCCGATCACATCCTTCCACAGTCAGGAATCAAAGAGCAGACAGGAAGCTGGGGTGAGATAGAGCCTTAAGCCGTACCCCTAGCAACTTACTTCTTCCAACAAGACTGAACCTCAGCCTTCCAAAACAGCACCACCAGCTGAGGAGCAGGTGCTCCAAAACATGAGCTTATGGGAGCATTTCACATTCAAACCACAACAGGGTGTCAGCAAGACCATTCACATGGCTAAAGACATTGCAACTTTCTGTTCCCAGAGACAGCAGAGGTGGAGGTATGTTGCAAAACTAATGCAGACCATTCAGGACAAGAGCAGCAGAATATTTAAGGAAATTGCTGAGAATAAAGGATGGATCCTGATATTCTCATATTCATTTTTCTTTTTAATCTATTGTTTGAGAATTACATATATATGTATATATATATATAATGTGTTTTAACAAATCTACCCCCCAACTCCCTCCCTTCCAACTTGTTTTATATTCCCCCACTATTTTTCCCTCCGAACTTCATGTGCTCTTTTTTTTAACTCACTGAATCTACTCGGTTCTGCCAATATGTGAGTGAGTGGAGGGCCATCCACTGGAGCATGGGCAACCAGCTAGGGGTTTCATCCCTGAAGAAAGCTGACTCTCCGTTCTCCAGAAGTCATAAATTGCCAATAGCTCTTCAGTTAGGGTTGTGATTTCATAAGCCCCTTCTCGTTCCATACTGGAATTTTTGGTTGACTTGATCTTGTGTATGTCTTATGCATGCAATCACAACTACTGTGATTCATGTGATGTTGGTTCTGACAATGTTGCCTAACCTCTCTAACTCTGTGAGTCCTGGGTACCAATGCTTGCTATAATACACTGCTCCTATTATTATAGGAGAGTTCTTAAACAGTCATCACTCTGGTTGTTTAAGTGCCACTAAAGTTCTCCGAATCCAGAACGTGTTCTGGCTCATTTCCAGATCTGTAAAGTGTCACATGGCATCCCAACATCTGCTAAATTCTCTCAATAGTCAGTGCTGAGGAAACTTTCTTTCTAAACACCAGAACTAAGTTAGAAGACTTCTTCAAGGCTTCAAATATGAAGAGGAGCTGGTGCTGAGAACAATGTAATCACCTGGTTCTCTCCTGTTTGCTACTCTGATTCTCCTAAGTGAGGGCCCTGTGGGTTGGTGGGAGGGAAGAGCATCCTTGTCCTCACTATAGATCATTGAACCTGTCTCACCTTGGGCAGGGAAGGCAGATGGTAGGACATACATGTAAACCGGGGAGTGGGCACACAAGGGTAGAGTAAGTTTCTTGTCCTATGGTAGTACAATGTATTGCTATGAGAAGCAGCTGCAAAAACAACCACCACAACAAAAATAAGTTCCTTTATTCATCTCTAAACACTTTACATTAAAATTATTATAAAGCACTTGCCTGAAAGATGTCATTTGTCACCAATTATTGCAAGAATTGGGGTGGTTTTCTGATGGATCTTCTAGGTAGGATGAAGGATAAAGGGCTAATGAATTATAAGAGTATACTTTTTGTCATGTATTAATATGCATCTTACAGCATTTCCTTACCTCTTTCAAAAAGCAATAATCCCCTTTCTAGAGATACTATTTACAGCTATATCTAGAGATACTATTTATTTACAGCTGGAAAAGAAAAACATTTAGAAAATATCAGAACCAGAAATCTATATGGATTTATTTACTTTGGTCTCCCAACCATTCCCACATCTCTATTAAATGTGCAAATTTAAAACGAAGGCTGTGACATGCGACCCTATGCTGTTGGAGGCTTGCTGCTAGAAAGTCTGAAAGAGGATCCTCATACAGGGGTGCTGAGGTCTGGCCTCAGACTGCGCATGGGGAGAAAGCTAACATCTGTTAGTCTTTAGCATGCATCATTGAAATTCTTACAGGGAGTCTGGACATAGCTGATGTTCTTCCCTGTGCGGGACCTAAGGTTAGCCAGACTCACAGAGGTTCCCAGGAAGGCTCTGAATGCTTGTAGCCTTTCCTGGAATTGCTCTTCCTGACCAAGCTAGCTGTGGAAAGAATGGTGATGGGTGGGCACGGGGAAATGGCCTCCACACCTTCCTTGTGTCTCTGTTATCTCTGGGTTTTTACTGATGCCTTTTACAGGGAAGGTCTGTAAGTTCCCAAGAAGGAATCTGCTGCAGTGGAGGAAAAGGGGTTTGCTTGCTTTCTCTCTTAGATCCACAGCTACAGAAAGGTTTAGCTTTATATATATATAGTAGTGATTACAAAAAAATTTTAAACTCAAGTTTTTAGAGTACATTTAGTCTCAGAGCATAATTGAGGGAATTGTGCAGAGCTCCCATACACACCCTGCCACCTGACCCCATTTGCAGTCTCTTCCACTACCAGAACCCTTCCCAGCGTGCTGCATTTGTTGCATCGGATGAACTTACATGGACACATCATTGCCACTCAGCCTCCAGGCCTGTTGTGTGGATTTTGATAAATGTAAAATGACATGTGTCTCCCATTATAGAGTCACAGAAAATGCCCTAAAACACCCTTTCTGCTCTTCTTCATTTTTCTCTCCTTACCCCGAACTGCAGAAGACCACAGATACCTTTGCTGTCCTCCATCATAATAGAATTTTATTAGTATATATTAACTATGCATAATAATGGGTTTCATTGTGATGTCTTCATGTATGTATAAATTTTGATCATCTTTACCACTCACCTCGTCATGCTCCCTGGTCTCCCTCTCACTCCCACTGATCCTCTTCTTGGCCACTTGGACTTTCATGGCTTACTTTTTCTGGTGACTCAGAGAGTTGCATTAGTATTGTGCTCAGCTCCCATGGTGAGGGTGAGACAGGAGCAAGGACACTTCAGAAGTGACTAAGCCACTGCAGATGAGGCTTTTCCCTTCTAGAATAACCACCGGGCCCTCCTTACATCATCAGAGAAGGATGGGGCCTCCTGAGACCATCCACTCTCCATGCCAGGATGTTGAGGGGCCCAATCTTGCTTTAGAATGTATCATCTTTTCATGTTCTGCAGACAGATATGATCATCCTCATCATATGGAGCAAAAGGGACAGAACTGGAATCCAGGAATGCCTGTTCATGTGTTCCCTACATATTTCAGACTGGAATCCAGAAATCCTGCCTCTTGGGCCAGTACCCTTTCTAATATGGAATTTTAAGTATGACAACAGTTATGATGTAGAAATGTTCATTTTTTTAATGCTTAATGTTTTGTGTGTAGATGTATGTGGTGGGCCTGGACGTGTGTATGTTTGCCTACATATGAGTGCATGTATGGAGTGTGTGTGTGGAAGACAGAGGTTGATACCTGGTGTTTTGTTCTCTCTCCACTGTATTTACTGAGGCGGGCTCTCTTGCTGAACTAGGACCTTAGCAATTTGCCTAGTCTAGGTAGCCAGTTTGCTCTTGGGATCCTCTGTTTCTGCCTCTTGAGTGCTGGGATCACAAGTAGGCCATCATGCCCATCTGGCTTTGCTGTGGATGCTGGAGATCTGAACTCAGGTCCTGGCACATGCACAGCAAGAACTTTCTCCACTGAGCCATCTCCCAAGCTCCTGAATCTCTCATTCTTCCATGCTTTGACAAAGGCTTTATTTAGGCATGGGCTTTGACTTCAGTGGAGGGTTCCTCTGAGATAATATTTTGAAGGATTTAAAATGATTCCCAGTTCATGAGTCTTTTAACCTATGTTCTAAGATGTTAATGAATATTCCAACCTTGCTTTCTTTGGAGGCAGGATCAAAACAAAGGATTATGAATGTTGATGCTTTTGCAGACACAAATATCCACACATTAACCAACAGGGTGGCTCAGCAATTAACTAAATCTT
Organism: Nannospalax galili; assembly: GCF_000622305.1. Classification (NCBI taxonomy): domain Eukaryota; kingdom Metazoa; phylum Chordata; class Mammalia; order Rodentia; family Spalacidae; genus Nannospalax; species Nannospalax galili. The sequence goes on along the minus strand of NW_008338996.1, from coordinate 7,985,541 downwards.
CTGAAGTCAGATGTTTCTGCCCTTGTTCCTTCACAGTTCAGTCACGCGTGCAGGCATTTTAAAAGGTACTTGAAAATGGAAATAGACTTTTCAAAGATGACAGCCCCAAACCACAGAGCTTTATTGCATGCAACAGACTGTATGTAGCTCATAGATCATCCCAAGACTTTTCACAAAGAAAACTCAATGAATATTTGGGGGTAGAATTAAGTGGATGAAGGCACAATCTCTCTGGCTGTCCTCTCAGGCCTCCTGAAATCTTATTGAATATGCATTGTTTAGCAAGTTTTTCTTTTTTAATCTCTAAGCAGATTAAATACAAGTGACTTGGAAAAGTCAGAAACAGCGTAAATGTCAGTAGGAGACTTGACATCTTGAGAATGAAGGTGGCAAAAGAAAAGTAAAGTAGACACACACACACACACACACACACACACACACACACACACTTCACCCGTAATGCAATATTGGGTTGTTGATACAATAGAAGAATTCAATTGGTGTAGGATTTTCTGTTTAACTCATCAGCTTTCACAGGCTGCCCTAGAGAAGTTTTACCTACAGTTTAGCTAAGGTTTCAACACTAAAGAGTGGTAAAGGGGACAGGTTTAGGGGAAGTTGTCATTTATTACAAAGTGCTTACTACTGAGCATCTTTTGAATAGTGAACTGGGCTTCCCTATTGGATCTGTCTGCAGCTAGGAGGTATGGAAGCTGTAGTCTGGAAAAGCCGTGCTTCCTATGCAAACTATGCAAAGCATCTCACTGGTATACTTTCTACTTTGGTTCTTTTCTGTTCTGTGTGATCTGATGAATTTTTAGCCAGCAGGAATGCAAACAGTATCCCTGCTTATCTTCCCCTTATGACCCTCTTATTGCCAGTGCTTACTGCAAGTAGGGTGGGCCTGCCAATGTCTCTCCTGGTTTCCGTATCTGTTCTTAGGTATAGAAATTTTTCCTTCTTTAAGCAAACAATATACAAAGACAAAACAAACAAAAATAAGCCCTGTTGGCACATACAAAAATAACATGAGTGGAAAGATGGAAAGATGGAAGATAGAAGTAATTTTAAAAGTAGACATGTAAAGTGTTAGTGACAAACGATAGGAAGTGTCTTAAAGAATGCAAAACATTGTTAAGAGTCCTTGTTTTGATGCTAAATTCTTTCTAACCCCTAAGCCACTTAGAAAAAACACACATTAACTATCATCTAAATAACTGACATGATTAACCTGTATTAACCAATTAGTTGTCCCCATTTGTAAAACCCCTCTATTGGTAACATAAAAATTTAAAGTGTATTCTTCATGAGTGAATCATGACTGAATGGGAAAACATTTAACTGGATCTTAGGAGGCCACAGGTAATTTCTTTTGTGCTAAGCTAGAGACATTCTTAGAGAGCTGATTATAATAGCTGATGTTGAATGGTGTCAGTAATAGGCAGAAAGATTAAATAGTGAAGTCACCAGTGGAAATAGCGATAATAGCAAGAGATAAGATTTGCCTTTTACTGGATAGCTGATGCTTGTCTGAAAGAACTCTAAATATTTTAAATTCACACACATACAACATAATGAGAATGCATGGAGTCGAATACATGGTGTCTTCAGCAGTAGGAAGTTCTGGAGGGTTACCAAGAGCAGTGGCAGTAGCCTGCAATGTCTGGGCATGGCAGGGGATGGGTCTATTGAACACTACTGGCAATTTGAGAGGAGGTAGCCCATAACTGGCACAGGGCTTTTTATTTGATAGCCTATGGTATCTGTAGATGCATTGTCCTCTCATTATAGGGTAACTCCACTTAAACCATGTGTGTGTGTGTGTGTGTGTGTGTGTGTGTGTGTGTGTGTGTATACTTTAGGAACGTTCACTAGTAGAAGGTTTTCACATAGCTTTTTCCAAGTTCTTTATTTAGGGTAAGTTATTCCTCCCCATACTTTTTCCTCTATCCCACCCTCTCAGTTCACGGCAGCTGGGAAAGGTAGATAGTTTTCTCCAAGGATGTGCTCCCTGAGAGGCTAAGCATGCTCCAGTAGATGGTCCTACAATCATGCACACATAGGCAGCACTACATAGACTCAGTGAGTTTAAAAATAATACATAAGGTTGGGAGGGAGAAACAGTAGGGGGATAGTAGAGGAATTGGGAGGAATAGGGGGTAGATTTGATCCAAACTTATTGTATGCAGCATGAAATTCTTATGCAATGAAAAATAATATAATAAAATAGTACATGGAGACAAACAGGTACCCTTTAATGCATATTGCTGATAGAGAAATTGAGGCTCAAAGATACTACCTCAAAACCCAATTCATACAGCTAATAAGAGACCAAACTTTGACTGTAGGTCTCTGTTTTCTAAATATATCATAAACCACCACTTCTTTCTTTTTTTCTTTCTTCTTCCTCTTCCCAGAATGCACATAAAAATCTGGGTATGACTGTGTGTCTTCAACCTCACTACTGTGGTATGGTGCTGGCAGGAAGATCCTGAGGCAACTGGCTTCCTGCCTAGTTCCAGGTTCAGTCTCAAGGGAATAAAGAGGGGAGTATTAGCAAGACACCTGAAATTCTCCCTTGGCCTCCATTTGTTCATGGGTGATGGCACCAGTGGATATACCACACAATACACCCATGCACAGACACACATAATAAATACATACATACATACGTAAAATGACATAACCCTATGGAGGTCTTTTGATCCATTATATTTTTTTGTCATTTTCAGCAAAAAATGGATTCAAATGATAAACCTAAATGAATTATTTATGTAGTAGAAATACTGACATGGAAAAATATTTTCTAATAGAGACCGAGTCTCTATCTGGACCATGCCTCAGAAATGACTGATGCTCTGAACCTTCAGGACATCAGGACTCGGGCAGCCCTTAGCCTGTGCTCTACTTGAACACCTGGCCCCAACTGGAGTGTTTCAGTGATGCTCTTATAAAGCGTGTGACATCACAGAGCCATTGTACACATGAATTCACAGTGGCTGTGACTACATGAACAAGACCTGCACAAAATTAAGCCAACCAAGATCTCAGCACAGACATGGGAGGAGCTCATCAAGTCCCATCTTTAGATGGGAAACTTTGGCGATTGATAGCTGCTGTGGGAAGGAGAGTCGGTTTTCTTCAGGGATGAAACCCCTGAGAGGCTGTCTGTGCTCTAGAAGATGTTTCTAAACCTGTGCACATACTGGCAGCACTAAGTGGACTCAGTGTTTTTTAAAAAAGAGAAAGAAAAGTTAAATAAAACAGAACACATGAAATCAGGAGGGAATAGTGGAGGTGGGGATGGGGAAGAATTGAAGCCGGTGATGGGAAGTGGAATGAGAGAAACATTTTGTGAGTGTCTGAAATTCTCAAACAATAAAAAATGTGTAAAGGAATATTTCTATTGATCAGGGAGAAGCAGTTCTGAAAAACTATAGGTCTGATATGAAAAGTTGCATGTATTAAGTGGTTCTCTGTGCTTTAAGAAAATAGTAAATACTGTTAGTGAATAGAAAAATGTAAAAATCAGAAATAAGTAATGAGCAAGTTATTGCCATTGTCATATAATGGAAAAATGCAGCTGTTAAATGATGGCACATGTCCATATTTACTGATATTAAATATGTTGAATACACAGTTTGGTTAAGGAACATTTCAAATGTATAGGCATATGCCTATAATTCCAGCACTTTGGGGTTGGAGGCAGGAGGGTCATGGGATTGAATCTAGCCTGGGCTGCATAATGACTTTATCTCAAACAAGCAAGGGAGGAAAAAACAATCACACAAAACACAGAAAAGGAAAATCTACCTATTAGTTACTGAATAAATTCATGTGTCTGCAATGGAGATATACATACATTTATCCTGGAAAAATAAATTAAATCTTTAATTACAGTTAGCTTTAGACAGGGTAATGATGGATGACTTTAATGTTTTTCTTCAAACTTTTCAGAATTCTCTGAATTCTACTTCATAACAGTAACTGATATTTATCAAGTGCTAGTAATATAAGGAGCAATTTAAATGCATTCCTTTCATTATTTCAACAATTTCCACGCAAAACTTGTGCAATCTGATGTTCAGGAAGGGTGAAAATTTGCCCAAAGGAGTGAAAAACTTATAGTTAAGTAATTGTTTTCTGCTCTAGGAACATGTACTCTTAATTCATATTCTATGTTGCAGTTAATAGATAACACTTTTGCCACAAAGCATACCATAAAATTAAATGATAGCAATAATAATAAATTTTAAAGGTTTGTTTTATAGAAGATGTACAACTATCTACATATTTTGTGCAATATAAGTAGATTTTAGATATTTCATCAATTGAATGCCCAGACACTATTTTCAGCTGCCTCCATTTCTTTATTTTCTATACTATGCCTTTCAAAAGACACTTAAAATAAATATTTTGAAATACTTCTTCAACTTGTAAGAAATGTTGCTTCATAAGCGTTACTTAGAATCCAAGATATATTTTAGGAGATAGGGAGCGTGCTTTTAGTGGTGGTATGGTTGATTATTTTTGTAAAGGAATTCCTAAGTTTCTAAGTGTTAAAATTTAAGACATTTATTCCCAATTCAACCTCCAACCCAGAGCTCTTGAATGCCTTTGGCTCTTTATAAGATAAAGTACTGCTCCTCTGAGAACCCCTAACTCTGTGGGTTGACTATTGTGACATCTTTACCTTGGTTTCCAAAACAGCTTAGGTTTGGACCAGGTCTTCTCAGAGTGAAATATGGGTCTGTTATAGTGTAAACTCCTTTAGCTTCGGAATTTAAAGTTGGCCTTGTAATTCTGCTTGTTCATAGGATTACAAAACCCATCTCATGCTAACAGTGGATATAGAATGTCTCTCATACCTTAGTTTTACTTAAAGCCAGCTTAAAAATATAAGAAGGTTATATGTGTAGTTCATCTATACAATGTGTGCTTAGTGTGCTAGAGTCCCTGGGTTTGATCTTTAGTACCACAGAAAGGAAGAAAGAAAGAAAGAAAGAGAAGAAACAAAGGAAGGAAAGAGAGATGGGGAGGAAAGGAGGGGAGGAAAGAAGGAAGGAAAAAACAAGGAAGGAAGAAAAAACATGCAGGTAACTTCTGCATTGAATTAGAGAAGGGTAAAAATGATTTCTTCTTAACGGGGGCTTTTGGATCACACTTTGGTGACCTCAGAGATGTAGAAAAGATTCTTGTTAATGTGATGGGGCTTACCTATATAGTCCCAGCACTTGAGAAAGTGAGGCAAGAGGATCATAAGTTTGAGTGCAGCTTAGGTTACATAGCAAAGAAGAGAAATAAGGAAGGATGGGAAGGAAAGGGAAAGGAAATGGCAAGAAGGAAGAAAAAGGTCTCACCTTCTGAGGATAGTTTAGAACCTAGTAGATGCCATGTAGTAAGACTCACACTAAAGCATAATGCATCTCTCAGGATGATGGTCATGTCAATAAATTTAAGTCCAACTCATTCTATGAGGTTGAAAGATTGAAATTTGAGACCTTAGAGTCATAGAAAGTTAACAGAAGAGGGAAAGAAGAAGGGATAAACTTGCTGTCAGGGAAACGGTGACCGCAGGATATCCTGAGGGAGGCTGTGTGCTCCTAAAGGGACACAGTTGGAACCCAGCTTCAGGGTTTTCTTTTCACACATGATTATCTTATCATGTACAAATCTTATAAATCTTAGTTAAGATATAATAGCTTGAGTGATTAAATAAAACCTTCTTGGATGTTTAACAGCCATACTATGAGGCCTATACTAATTTGGACAGAGGGACATAAAGGACAGTTTTTGCTCCTTGCCCTCCTAGGTCGACTAAGTTACAGGGACTATGAGCATCTCTGAAAATGTCTTTTAACTGTGATGAGTCATCTATCCTCTTGATCAAGGAGGCCGTGAAGACCCCACCAGATGGACCTGAACCAGTGTTAGTCTACAAAGAGGAGGGTCAACACAGAGGAATCATTTCCTCCATGCTTCCAAGTGAAGCCATCCATGATCGAGCAGGACCTTTGACTTATCTTCACATAGATGGAACTGGTAAAAGAGAGGAGCCAGGGGCTCCTCCCAAGCCCATGTTATTCCTGAGGAACAGATCCTCAAACGACCTTATGAGTAAAAATAAATTGGTTTATCTGGGCCAACTGTAGGGTCTTAAACACCCAAAAGGAAAGTCTAACCAAAGATTAATGGGGTTAATATAAGTTTTTAAGAGTCCATATGTAGAGCTAAAGGCTAAATAACAAGGAACAATGCCAGACAGGAGATACCTTCCTTTGAGTTATTGGCCAGAGTGGCCCAAAAGACTCCCAGATAGTAACCCACAATAAAACTGGAAAAATGAACAGCAAACCCAAATCTTATCAAAACGAATATTGACAACTGATTGCTGGTAGATGAGGAAGAGCAGATCTTCCTAAAACAAGGATCTCTAGATACGCTGACTAGATTCAGCAGATGAACAAACACTGGGGATTGGCTGGGGGTGCTGACAGCACAGTAGACAGTAACAGGAATGACAGAGTGTATAGGCTCCAGTGTGTGGGAGGGGAGAGGCTATGGGAGGGTGGCATTTGGGAAGTAGGCATATAGATGAATAAGATTGTGTGGGATGTTCTGTATGATATACACACAAAAAAATCAACAAATAAAAAAATGACATCTAGTGGACTGTGACTAGTAATAATCAGATACATAGAGATTAAAGACACATGTGCAAACATCTAAGTGTTGGTAGCATTAAAAATGTAGGAAATGGCATATTTTAAAATGAAATGGAAATCTTCTTTAAAGGGTAAAAACTCATTCAATTTTATGTCTTAAAGGGTTTATACTGAGTTCAATATTGTATAACTGTATTAATTC
>NW_008338996.1:7948814-7978382 GCF_000622305.1 Nannospalax galili | reverse complement strand
AGCTGTAATGAAATGCTTCTTCTAATCATGTGGTTATTAAATAAAAAAAGAGTGTCTCAGCCCAGCCATAACCAAGGAGACATAACAACATGGATCTCTTCATCCTTGGCAGTAAAGAAAAAGCAGAATCAGCTGAGTGGGCTGGTGGAAGAATGGTTAGATGTAGTGGCAGAGGAGTCAAGAGCTCTGACTTGGAAGGAAATGAGAATCCTAGCCAAGATACACTTGTAGGACATATAACCACATCCTAGGAGCACTGGAAGGTCTGGTCCTGTGGTGCTCTGTCATTCAACCAGAGCTGGAACTACAGCCAGAACCCTGGTCCCACCAGGTTCTCAGAAATACATGACAGACAGGAGACTCTTTCTGTGTAGTCAGTATCAGGGCTTAGATTAACTTATTTGAATATAAAAGGGAAATCTTTTCTAAGAATGGAGAGTTTGGGAACTCTTGGGAACTCTGGTTTAAGATATTTAAAGCTGGGCGTGGTGGTGCAAACCTTTAATCCCAGCACACTGGAGGAAGAGGCAGGCAGACCTCTGTGAGTTCAAGGTCAGCCTGGTCTATATAGTGAGTTCTAAGTCGGCTGGGGCTACAGTGAGACCCTGTCTCAAAAAGACCTATATACACATATATATGTAAATATATATTTATATATATTAACTGTAGGATAAGGGAAAGCAAAACATTTGGCATCTAATATCCACAATTAATTGAATTAGTTATTATTCCCAAATCACATATAGCTTTCTAATAGTGATTTTATTTTATATTCTCAAATGTAAATATATGGAAAATATGTCATGGAGGCAAAATCATTTGAGAAATCATAGGGTTTTAGAGTCTCCATCCTGTGGCAATTTCTTCAAAGCATAAGGGAACTCCAAACTCCATACGTTTTTAGCTGCTCCATATTTTCATCAGTGATTAGTAGTCCTTGCGATTCTGATTATCTCAGTAGGTATCTGGTCATATCAGATCAAGGCTGTATATTATATTTTCCTTGGAACTAATGATTTTGAACATCTTTTCATAGTTATTTGCTACTCAATAACATTTTTTGTTGAGAACTATTTTGTTCTTTTTTATTATTGTTGACATTTCATTTTATATTAAGTGTATGTATCTTTTATTGGTTGTGTGATTTCTAATTATTTTCTCCTGTCTTTCAAAGAACAGCTCTTAATTTTTTTTAATTAAATCTGATTTATCAAGAAAAAAGATCAAAACTAAGATCAGAGAATGGACCAGACCTGGTCTTTGAATTTTGAGTGTAACTGAACAATTTTCATGCATTTCTAAGGACAAATTGCAAACAGAAATCCCATGGAGACATTTCAACACATCACCAACTTGGAAATAATGACTGGAAATGTCAGCTGGAAGACTGTTTTAGACCCACGTGTTGTGATGGCCCAGCCATATGCACGAGTCTCAAAGACTGACATGGAATAATACAAGACTCAGAGAAACTGGGGAAGAAAGAGGCCCACTTAGAACCTTTTCTCCATGATCATAATCAATTATTTTGGTATACTCGTGATTCCCTCAGAGGATTATAGTCTACAGAAAAGTAAAAGATCTAATGGGAAAAGGTTGGGCTGACAGGATTTCCAGAGCAGAACTGTACTGTCTGACTAGTGACGCTGTCTCCTTGACATCTTCCTCTGCCACCCCCTCCCTTTGATTGATGCAACATTAGAGGCCAACAGAGTCCCCTCCAGGGAAAGCCATTTAATCTCCCCAGAAGGCCTGGAGAGTATCATCCTCTCAGTCATCTCCAGGTGCCCAACTTCCACTTGTATTTCCTCATCAGTGTGTGATCTGAGATGGTATCTCAATGTGCCAAACTCCTAAGGGTGATCACAGATCAAAGGGTTTAAGGGAAGAAATGAGACCAGGAACAAAGAGAATCTTTTCCAGGAATAAAGGATAATCACTTCTCAAGACCCATCTGACCCAAGCCAGTTAATATTATTTGCCTATTGCCTGATGTCTGTTGATGGTCAGCTTAACATTGTCCCTGGTCAGCCTAACATTGTCTTATGTTTTATTAAGTTCTTCTACATAAAACCATGACAACTCAAATAAATGATTCCCATGAAAATGTCTTTTAATATGTATACCGTCTCAACTTTTCAATCAGAAATGAAAGATATATATGAAAACTAAAATTTTTAATGTTTCTTAAAATTTTGGATTTTTTTTCTTTACTTGAAAGGATAGAAATGTGCTTTAAGAAAAGCTGTTAAAACTCTCATTTGATATAGAAAAAAGTAGCCAAGATCTGGACATGGGGAAAGGTGAGTATTCTAGGTATGATAAGATGGATATACTGTCTAATAAAAATATATTAGTAAGACGAAGCAGAGTTGGCCATTGTCAGGCTTATTGATATGGTAGATATAAAAGTATGGCTTCTGTTCCTGGGAACATCAGAGCCTCATGATAAGAATTTGTTAGATTCAGAAAATCACAGTAAAGTGATTAAGGGGGCACAATAAGTATTCTCAGGGAAAGGAGAAGAAAGATCACCCTTTCCACAAAGTGAATGGGATAAAGAAAGGCATGTGAATGGGCTTTGCAGACTCAGAGCATGCAGAACATGCATGTGAACACAGATATCCAGGGAGAGGCAGCAAGGGGGCTCTGAAGAGATGAAGCTCTGGAGGACTCTGCATGCTGAAGAATTTTAACCTTTTTCTAAAGCAATGAGAGCCATCGAAGATTAGGTGGGAATTTTATATGTATATGGAACATGATCTCTTCAAATATGTTTCATACATCTAGTTTTTTTTGAAACATATTTATTGAAAACTAACAGGCACTGGTGATCTATCAGGAAAATTATTATTATTATTATTATTATTATCATTATTATTATTAAAGACAGAGGACTCTTTCTTGATGGAGCAGGTGGTGATTTTAGATAAGTGAAGAGATGAAACATTCCTAAGAAGGTGTCATTTGGGTGAAGAAAAGGAGGTGAGGAAAGAAACCATACGGATATTCAGGAGAGGAACATCTTAAGCAGAATTGCAAGTCAAGGCAAAGGGCTAGAAGTGAGGTAATGTCCATTGTGACTGAGATACTAAGGAGACCCTGGAGCTAGAGAGGAGGTCTAGTTAGACACTGTGGAGCTGGTGGCATGCTGTGGGCTTTAACTTTACCTGAGTCAGAAGAGAAGTCTCAGGATTTTTTTCTGAACAGAGATTCAAATGATTTGGCTTTTGATTTAGGATTCCCAGTCACCGAAATTGGGCAAAAGCTGAAGCAGAGAGTGTAGCTAGGAGACTACCCACTAGAGAGGTATGGGCTAGGTTATCATCAGGACAGTGGGTATCTGGAGACGTAGTGAGTCCTAACGAGATTGCTTATCAGTTAGAAGTGGTATAGAAGAAGGCATAGGACTCAGAATGATTTGAAAAAAAAAAAAGCAAATAAGATGGGGTTATCATTGAGTCCCAAGTAAAAACTGTGTGAAGAAGCTGGGAGCAGGTTCTGGGAGAAGATAAGTGTTGTAGTTTAATATGTACCCCAAAATTCAGATGTTGAAAACTTAATGCTTTTTGTAACTGTGTTGAGAAGAAGGGCATTTAAAGGTTGATGATTTCTTCCTTCAAAAATGGATCAAAGCTGTTAATGAGATGGGCATAGTGTTTTATCGTGAAAAATGTGTTGGCAATAAATTGTGGACAGATCTGGTCAATGCCAGGCTTAGAAATTCAGTGCCTATAAATGTTTGACTTCTGCCCCAAGGGATTTGAGATTTTCAGGTTAGTGATTTCCTAGCATCAGAAAAATCAGAGTAGAGTTATATGGTAAGTGCCCCCAAGGTCTATGGAAAATTGGGGTGTTGCAGGAGTTCTACAAAGGCTACTCTTTCCATCCAAGAGAAAAGGGATATATATGTCAACCAAGGTTTCTAAATGAATTATGAAGACAGAAACAATGTTGTGTTCACCATAATATTTCAGTGTACCTAGGACATAGCATATGTGAGTAGACATGAGTTTGTTTTGTGAGAGTGAGTTTGTTAGGAAGTGAGTTCAGTCGTCTCTTGCTGTCTCTCGTGTAAGCTTTTTCTGCAGCCTTCTCTTATGGGAAACTACAGCATGAAGTTTCTTACCATATACTAACCTTGAACTTCCCAGGCTTCAAAATTTGGAAAAACAAAATTACTTTCTTCATAAGTTACTCAGTATCTGATATTCTGTAATAGCAGCAAAAAAAGAAAAAAGACTAGGACAACTAAGAATTTGGTTTTTGATTTATTCAATCTGAATATTGATTATATTTCCATGTAAAAAACTAAATTAATGGATAATAAAGTCATAGTTTAGGGAGAGACATCATCTAGACCTAAGTGTTTGGCCCAGTTTAGTTTACAGGGATATTTAGAAATGGAAGAATGAATGGAAACACTACATGGCTAAGCATCAGACATTGTTAAGCAATGAATATTTTGCAGTGAGAAAAAATAAACCAAATTCTTGTCCTTGAAGACCTTGCAGTAAAACAAAATAAATAGTAGAATGACACTGGAAAACAAATTAGTAAGAGGGAAGTCAACAAGCTTCTGGATGCTGAACAGAGAACAAAATAGGAGGACAGACTGGGTTCTAAGTACTTCGCATGGACCCAGCTAACGACTTGTTTTGAGTTTAGGCATGGAGAAGCAACTGGGAGACACAGGAAGACTTAATCTGTGGAAGTTAGTAACAGTTTAAGATTATCAAAAATACCTTACGCAAAAGACATGGAAATAATTTTGGATTTGAAAAAGATAGTATAAGAAGGTTGAAACTTTTAGGATGTATCTCGGGTGTAAGCCCAGGTTCTTGCTTAATCACAAGATAACTTTGGTGGCTATTACCTTTTTTGATTTCAGCTGTCTTCCCTGTAACGGGATAATGCTTCGAAGTTTTTCTAAAAAGATGAATGGGAACTTATGTAATAGTGTTTATCAGGGTCAGTATAGAGCACAGCATTTGCAAGAATTAAAGCAAGAACAATCACAGAACAGTAGCAAGTAACACTTTCCTCTACATTATAAGTTCATTGAGTATGCTCCTGAAAACTAGGCAGACAAAAGACAGAAATTTATTAATATATGCATTGAATGTTTAGACAAGATTACTTAATTGCGTGAAACTCAGAAAGATAGCCAGATCTTATATTATCTAGCGTCTTATCAAGTACAATAATAATGTAGGTAATTGAAGGCAGAAGAAAAGAATTCTCAGTCTTGTCAGTGACAAACTATGAGGTTTCAGATATGGGAAATAAATGGAAGAGCTAGACGTAAGGTTTGTGATGGAGAGTCTCCAGCTAGCTGCTACAGCCTATGCTGGTAATCATTCAGAATTGTCTCCTGTGATTAACTACCACCCTTCCTGGTACACAGAGGATGGCTTAACACAGTTATCTTATTTTTAGGCTAATAAGAGATGTCTGAACTTATATCTGCCATTTCTCAATTTTCTTCCACTCACAATAACCCACATACCAAAGTACCATAAATTATTAGTCTCACAAGTGTTTGGAAGGTGTTATTTCTTCCACCTAATTAAGATAATTAAGATTAAAATAGAACTCACAAAACAGTTGGCTAATACAACTAAATAAATACAATGAAGAAATGGACATTTAACTTTGTTGTGATTGGACCTAACCTAAGCAGAGATTAGGCTCTCTTTCTCTTATTCTGCTTTCTGATGCTACTTCTATGGTCACATAAGTGGTAACAGGATAATGTAAGAGACTGAATCAGTAAAGCTGCATATATGCGAGCTTTGACCTGCTGTTTGTTTTGTTATCTAGGCTCCTTTCGTCTAACTGTACACCCAATATTTGCTGGCTGCTCTACCACATGGGCTTTTAATACTGAATTCATGCTTCGATATCCAACAGTCTCAGTGGCAAGAATGTTTCTTTAACAAAATTTCAAGGTATGGCAGGACTCTCCTTAATCCTACCAGAACATATTGTACCCTTGACCGTGGATGGTAGGATGGAATTCTCTCATGACCAAGAGCTAAGACAACCTTACCCAAAACCTACAGTGTAAAGCAAAGAGAGGGGCAGGAGACAAAATATTATGTAAGTTACTCTACCTTTTGCTATTTGATTTTACTTAATTTTTTAATTATTCCTAACCATGAGGTCTTTTATTTTTCTGTTTAATATCCACTTTGTATTTCACCACCCAGGTACTATGATAACCTAAAAACTCCTTGAAAACATCCTTGTCCTTGAGAAAAGTGAGGTATATGTTCCCACCCTGTAACTACTCTTCACATTTATCAGTTTACACAGTTTCTGGGTTTCCATTCATAGTTATCCAATAAAATCATGTTACATTGAAAAATGACACTTTCATTTCAGTTTGACACAACATTTTTAGTGGCTCAAGATAGTACTACTATAGTTAACTAAGAGATAAATAAAGGGATTCCTAAGGCCATAAAGGCTTCGTGGTAAATTAGCAAGAACAAGGCCTTAAGACAGAAGGGGCTTCCCACCCAGCCTGAATCATCAACTCGCTGGTGGAAACAATTTATTTGATGCAAATAAAACCCAAACATTTATAAATCAGCTAAACAAGAAGCTTAAGGGGAGAGCGTCTGAGACTCAAAAAACAGATTTTCTTCTCCATGGGAATTATAAGATTGGAAATCTATCATAGTTTGGGGTATACACACATCTGGTGTGTGAGTCTGGGACACTTAGTCATTGGGTAAATCCTTGACCAATGTGTCGCTTTTGCTTATAGACCTTGATCTTCTGCCGCTGGGAAGCCATTCTTTCATGTCAGAAGGACATCTTAGAGCTGTCAGTCATATCTCCAAAATCAAACACTAATTTTCTCTGCTCTGCCTATCTAACTCTCTCAGCATAGCTCACTCTCTGGCTTAGACAACTGAATGTGTCTTCCAGCTTCTCTTCTCCACAAACTTGGGGAGAGATTCCGCTAGTACGGGACAGTTGCCCACAAAGGGATCTTTCTGCTTCAGAGTTGCAAAGCCAGGAAGCAAAGAAGATACTGAGTGCCAAGAACAGCTCATTTATTTGGTGGCCAGAGAATGGTGAATGAGGCATCTAGGCTCACAGATAAACTCCTCTTCTCGGTCCATCTGGTTTAGAGTAGTCGCAGATTTTGGGTAAAAGAAATGAAACAAGGGTTAGGCTAATTAATAGGGATGAGGTGTTCATGTCTTTATTTCCTGGAACTCAGGCATTACCCCATTAGCCCTTTTGTGATCTGGTGTTTCCTGTCATGGCAGTTGATTGGTGGGTGTGCTATTTAGTATGGAAATTAGATGATAATAAAGTTAGAAGTTATCTGTGGTCACTTTGGCAGTCATCTTAGTACAACTGGTTACAGCTAGTCCATCAAGGAGGAACTTCTGGCTGTAGACATTCTATCCTTAATGAATAACAAGATTAAAATTGCGTAGAAATGCAGCTAGTACAGTGGGTAATAATCTACTTTTGCTTTCTTTTGATTATCTATTTATTTATTTATTTATTTTTGCTTTGAAAGATAGAATGCAATGATATGAAGGGAAAGGGGAATAATGGAGTGGAAAGGGATAAGGAGGTAGGAAATGGGAGGGCAGGACAGAAGAGGGAGTATGGGGATGGATAACTAACAATTAAAGGCCTATAGAAAAAAAAATCACATGCCCCCATTGTTGATTACCCACCAGAACTTGAGGGTAAGATCTTATTTCTTGAATACACTATGTCCATGAATTGTTAAACAAGCAAGGCAAAATCAAGCTTCTATTGACCTCAAAGCTTCGTCTCTACTGGCTAGCTTTCATAGTGCTGTAAGATGTTGTCCATGCTACTGAGAAAGAAGAGTAGTCATCAGCCTTGCCCAGTTGTGAATCCTGCAAGCTAATAAAACAACTGGGCTGGCAAGATATGCTCGCTGGTGCAATAGTGGCATGAATGTTATGGGAGAAACCAACCACTGTTTGATTGGATTTAATATCTGTTTCACAAGATGGAACTGATACCTGACACTGATATCAAGCCTAGGAACCTGTGACTAGACAGGTCACAGGCCATTGGGAGATTATTCTGCTAAATACAGTATTAAAGCAACTTCTAATGACATATTGTTATACCCATAGATTAATGCATCTCTCAGTTCTCACAGAGAAGCTTCCTTACTCAGTAAATAATGACTAACATAGATACCCACAATTGGTCAGAGTACAGAGCATAAGGGACTGCTGTTTCTGAGTAGGACCACTATATCAAACTTCTGCATCCTGAGGCTCAGGCATCATTATGGAAGAGAGGGTAGAAAAATTGTAAGAGCCAGAGGTCATGAATGACTTCAAGGAAACATAATTTTTCAGGTAGATATCTTATACAAACACATAGAAATGGTGACAGCATGTACAAGTCTCACATAAACTCAAGCTGGACAGAATCCCAGCATAAAAGTAGGGAGGTGAGATGTTTCATAGCCATTTTAATTTCTTCCTTTGAGAAGTCTCTGTTTATAACTTTAGCCCATCTTTTAGTTGAGTCTTGACAAAGGTGCCAAGAACACACAATGGAGGAAAGACAGCATCTTCAACAAATGGTGCTGGCAAAACTGGATCTCCACCTGTAGAAGAATGAAACTAGATCCTTATCTTTTGCCTTGCACAAAGTCAACACCAAATGGATCAAAGACCTCTAGGTGAAACTGGAAACCCTGAAACTATTAGAAGAAAATATTGGCAGTAACTTACAAGATATAGGTGTAGGAAAGGATTTTCTAAATCAGACAGAAGTTGCTCAGGAATTAAGGTCAGCAATCAATAAGTGGGACCTCATTAAACTAAAGAGCTTCTGTACAACAAAAGAAACAATCAAAAAAGTGAAGTAAAAACCCACGGAGTGGGGAAAAAAAATCTTCACCAGTGACACATCTGACAGAGGTTTAACATTCAGAATATATAAAGAACTCAAAAAACAAAGAATTGAGAAACCAAATGAGTGAGCTTTTAAAAAAAGTAACTCCTAGATTGTGCATGGTATCCATATGAAGCTGAGTATCTCCTTTAGATAGCTACCCAGCTGTCAGAAACTCACTAAAGTGGTTGATGAATGCGTGGTTTGTACTTACAATGAAAAGCACAGGGCCAAAATTGCTGCTGATGCCCTGGGCGAAGAGTGGAAGGGTTATATAGTCTAAGTCAGTGGTGGGAATGAACAGCGAGATATTTTCCCATGAAGTATGGCATCTTGACTTATGGCAGAGTGTGGCAGCTACTGAGTAAGGGCCATTCTTGTTATGAACCAAGAAGAACTGGAGTTAGAAACCACAAGTTCATGATTGCATTATGGATGCCGGTCTGAGTGTTCTCAACTTGGTTACTGTAAATAAACAAACAAAAAAGGACATTCAGCGAAGTCTAGTCATTATATCTAGAGTCACTCCCATAACGAAGACCTACTCTCTGGTGCCACTTCCTCAGAGATACTGCTGAGGACTCCACTGGTATTGAAGTTAGTTCTGATCATTGTTACTTATGGATGATTAAGCAGATGAAACCCTGATAACAGAAGAGGAGGTTATTCCACACAGTATTTTTAGAAATAAGGGTTCTATAAAGTTATGTTCAGGCCTGAGCTTCTAGAGACATGCTTAAGCCATGGTGCTGAAGAGGGCTGGTGACTCACCTGTCCCTGCCGCTGTGCTGGGTGGTGATTCCCCTGTGCCTGCATCTGTGTTGGGTGGTGACTCTCCTGTCCCTGCGGCTGTGTTGAGTGGTGACTCCCCATCTCTGCTGCTGTGCTGAGTGGTGACTCCCCTGTCCCTGCATCTGTGTTGGGTGGTGACTCCCATGTCCCTGCTGTTGTGCTGGGTGGTGACTCCCCTGTCCCTCTTGCTGTGTAATTTACAGAGAAAACCATCTGAACTTGACCTCAAAATTACCATTTCCAGGCTGGAGAGAAGGCTCAACACTTACGAGCAATGACTGGTCATGTATAGGATCTAGGCTTGGTTCCCAGCAGCCACATAGCAGCTAACAACTGCCTGGAACTCTAGTTTCTGGAATCTCACACCCTCTAGTGCAGGCATCAGCAGCACTCACATGGTACACACACACACACACACACACACACACACACACACACACACACACACAATTTAAAGAAAATGATAATAAAATAATAAAATGCCACGGTCAACAAAACTGGAACCCCTGAGACCACTCTTGCCAAACAAAGTGGTTCTGAATGGTGTGCCCTTCTGTGGCTGCTGATATTCACAGCGGAGTTCAAGGTGAATGACTCATTCATCAGCATAATTGTAGCTAGTAATAAAGGGGCCTGAGAAATTGAATTATTTCCATTTTACCATTATAAACAGAATTCACGATGTTAAGATTGATTCTTTGAGAGATCAAAATATACTGAATAGACAAGAAACATAAAGCATGTCCCCTTTCCTAGAACTGAGGTTTTTCTCAGTGAATATTTATGAAAAGAGGGGAAGATTGTAGGATCCTTGGGATTATCAAAATAAACATATAGAATTCCCAGTTAAGTTTGATTTTCAGATGAACAGTGGATACTTTCTTATACTATATCTTGTACAATATTTGAGACATCCACTAATTCTTTTGTTTATCTGAAAGCAAATTAGTCTAGGTATTCTACAAGGTATCTGGCAACTGAAGGGAGAGGGAAGTCAGGAAGGAAAAAAGAAATCAAGGAAGGAATAAAGGAAAGGAGGAAGGAAGAAAGTGAGGAAGGGAGGAAGAAGGGAAGGAAGGAAGGAAGAAGGAAAAGGAGAGAAGAATGGAAGGAATCAGACTAAATTTGTGTTCTAATTTCTGATTCATTTGATTCCAGTATTCCCAAGAAAACATCTGACTGCAATTTGACATTTCATGAGGAAACTAGCCACTGGGAAGGAATAAGTTGATCAGACTGCCTGGAATTCTCACTATTAGCTGACAAATTGGCATTTGACTAAGATTTGGTGTGCCCCAAAGCCTGGTACAGAGAAGGAATGTCCTGAGCTCAGGGACAGTCATGTGTAATGCATGCAAGAATTTTATTTTGCAACATAAAAATTAATAAAGTAAATTTCTAATGCCATGCCCCTTTCCTAAGAACGTAAATGGATGTGATTCCAATCCTGTGTGTGCTCAGGTGCAAGGACCTTTAGCTCTGTTGTGGATGTTTTATAATTCAATTGGATGGTAGTTGTACAGGCATCACTATTTATTTCTTGTCGGTTGGTCTTGCATATCTAAATACTTTATAACAAAATTTCAAATAAAATGCCATGAAAAGAAGGACATTTTAATGGGCAAAGATGCATTTGCAGAGGATATTTGCCAGACCCCATTGAATCCATCTCCATCTGGTTTCCTTCCACTGTGTACCTGGCAGTGTTAAATTAGAGGGACTAATATTCACTCCCTGTCTGCACTGCTATTTTTTTCCAGTGCCATGCCTTATGTTTTGCCTTCTGCCTTGGAAAGTCCCTTATTCCTTACTCCAGTTTCTTCTCATATTTTAGAGAGAAGTCTATAATCTGTATACAAGGCAATTTGTTTCCAGCTGGTCAATCTTCTCTTTCATGTTCATGGTCCACCTCGCCAACTGCTGGAGGAGTCGCCACCCCAGTTCTGCCTTACCATTTCTGTCCCATCCAGCAGTGCTCACTCCTTAGTTGTTGCTACCACATTGCACTCTATTTTTCATGTGTCTTTCACCAATTGGACACTCTTCAAGGGAAGAATTGAGTCTATTTCCCATGCCTTGCAATATGCTAATTTACTGAACTGAACCTAGAAAAATCCTGAGCCTGACTCTGAGCCTTAGTTTCCTTCTTTGCAAATTTGCTATACCAACACAGGTGAAAACACACACACACACACACACACACACACACACACACACACTTTCATATATATATATATTGCTGACTAGAGGAAATTTGCAGCCACATGATGCAAAAGTTGCTTTGTAACATTCCCAAAGGATCAGAGTTAACTCAGCTCCTTTTCTTAACGGTGAGAAAACTAAGGCCAACAGAAGGAAAATAATCCTCTCATGGGAATGGAGACCCAATCTGAGCCAGAACACTGGTCTATCCAGTGATGTTTGCTGACAGTGATGAAAAGCCTGTTGTTAGTACCCCCAGCTGCCCTGACTCCTTTGGGAAGCCAGGTGGAAATGGCTCTCACCTGCAAAGCCCTTTAAATGAGCCAGATCAGACATCCAAAAAGCAGCTTGTAGATGTATTCACAGTCAGTGGCCAGAAACACAGTATTTTCTTACTTGCCAGTACAGAGCCTGCTCTGGCAGCCTTGCTTCCATTTGGTCAAATGTCTCATTGGCAGATATGGTTGGTAATCTCTGTGGCCTTTTTGAAAGGTTTTTTTCCTGAAGTCTCATTGCCATAAGGTTTGGAAGACTTGGTTGAGCAAGCCTTCCATATTTCACTGACCAACCTGAGGCCATTCCATGGGCGTGGAAACAAAAGGACACTGCCCTCTGGAAATGCTTCTTACAAAAACAAGTTGCTTTCTCTTCAGAGTGCAAATTCCATTAACAAATTGGAATGGCCTTTATGTACTTGACCTCAGACACAGGCTTGTCCTCCCTCTGCCCCCTCAGCAGTTTGGAGGTAAGAATGTCTTCCCTTTGACATTTCCAGATACAACCTAGAGATTTCAGCAGAGATTTCTAGAACTTGTGGGATTCTTTTTGGCAGATTGGTTTATGTTTACTTGCTATTCCCGGTGACGTGCTTCAGACTGTGCAGTTGACATGCTGTTCCTTTCCTTTCCCTTTTCTGATATGAAAGGGGGCTCTGTGGTGGCCTCAACTGGTGCCAAGTAGACGTGGATGCATACTTCAGAGTATGAGGACCTCAGCTGCACCTGGAAACACTTCATCTCAAATGGAGATAAAGTTTGAGGGGATGGAATTTGACTAAGCAAGTATTCGTCATGGAAAAACTAGGACCAAATTCAGGTTTTCTGTCTTTCAGTCCTGTCACAAGTCTCCAAAGTTTCAGAAACAACAAACAGAAAGAAAAAAAGTCTTCAAATATTGAAACTATTTGTCAAAGTTTTCCTACCACTTCAGTCTTTCAGATTCCCTTTTCATTCTCTGGTGAATTTGTTTACTAGTTCTTCGTGCTTGTTTACATTATATGAAGGTGTTCTCCATTCTTGTCCATGTGACTTTCAAAATCCAACTCTTGAACTGTTGTGATGTTCTCCTCTTCATATCTTAGAAATAAAAGCCCCTAAGTAGCGTCTGAATTCTGAGACAACTTAAAAACCAAACCAAACCAAAAATAAAAAATAAAAAACAAAAACAAAAATCTTTTAGCATTAACATCTGTGAATTCTCAAACAGAAGATTCAGGGTAGGTGCAGGGGTTTTCATTCTTGAAAAGTACCCAAGAATCTTTACTGCATCAAATAAAAGCAGCCAAGGCTGGGACCACCGTCTTGCATTTTTCCATTGGAGTAGATACACAGTATGCAAGACAACTCTTAAATTCTTTTCTTTTCTTTCTTTTTTTTTTTTTTTTTAAACAGGGTCTCAGTATGCAGCCCTGGCTTATCTGAACCCATATGTGGACAAGGTTGTCTTGAACTTGTGTTGATTCTCTTGCTTCTATCTCCAAAATACTAGGATTAAAATCATGCGCCATCGTATCTCACTCAACACTCAAAACTCATATTATCAGTTGTCTATGTTGTCTAAAACAAAATATCTATTTGTATTTCAAACCCTGTATTTCGAGGCAAGGTAACAACCACAGCAAGAAACAATAAGAAAAGAAAATGGAAAAAAGAAAAAAATAAATGCTTAGGAATAGCAATAAACTATTCATATTATCTTAAAAATATACTACATATTTTCTTTGTAGACTGTACACTGGTTCAAGTCCATCTAGTGGGGTATCATCCATGTCCTCCCTGAACAGGAGGACAGGTGACTCACCACAGTTACAGGTCATTTTGAGAGATGCTCCATAGTCCCCTGGAACTTAGTTGACCTTGGAAGGCAAGGAGCAAAAAACTGTCCTTCAAGTCCCTCTCAACATATGGCTGTTAAACATCAAAGAAGGTTAGTTCCACCAGTCTGGTACTTTTAATTACCATGTGCTATGTAGATAAAGTTTGGGCAAAAAACAAATGTTGTCAGATAAACCTTGACTAGGCATATATTTTGTTCCTTAAACAAGTTGACTAAGCGATGACCATAGAAATTTTAAGATTATGTGTATATTATTTTTGTCTCACCCTTTATATATCATAACAAACCTACACAGACCTTCATCACTTGCTTAGGCTTTCTCATTTTTTCTATTTTGGAAAATATCTTCATTTCCATATCCATTTAACTTCTTTTACATCCACATTTTCTTTGTTAATAATTATGAGACATAATAACATTAACAAATAAATTTTCCATCTGTTGTGAGAATTCTTTTCTTGGGGATGCTAAACAATGTTTATACCCTCAGAGGAAACATTTCCTCCATGCTTCCAAGTGAAGCCAGTCTTGGTCAAGCAGGACCTTTGATTGATCTTCACATAGATGGAACTGGTGAAAAAAAGGAGCCAGGGGCTCCTTCCAAGCACGTGTAATCCCTGAGGAACAGATCCTCAAACGACCTTTAAGAGTAAAAATAAATTGGTTTATTTGGGCCAACTGTATGGTCTTAAACACCAAAAAGGAAAGTATAATCAGAGATTAAAGTGATCAGTATATTTCTTTAAGAGTTCAAGGGATTACACTTCCTAGACATTAGGCTTAAGTTCATATAAAACATTATTTAGGCACTTGGGAGGCAGAGGCAGTAGGATCTTTGTGAGTTCAAGGCCAGCCTGGTCTACATAGTGAGTTCCAGGACAGATGGGGCTATAGGGAGACTGCGGTCACTGCCAGCGGCAGCCACTTCTCCCTTCTCATAGGTGCCGCTCCTTCGTTCTCACGGGCGTCGAGTCTGCTCCTCCTCTGGCCCTGGGCTGAGGCGGCTCTTCTGCTTGCCCTGTGCTGCCTGCTGTCCTCGCTGCTTCTGCTTGGTCCCGGACCCCAGGGCTGGTGAGGAGACTGTGTCAGCAGAGACGCATTCAGACACAGGAGACCAGGTTCAGTGACATAGGTCTGCTTTATTGCAGGAAGGCACAAGCTTATATAGGGGTAGTGGTCCAGTCACAGCACAGCAAGTAGGATTCCTTATTAGCATAGCAGGTTTAGTGTCCTATCACAGTACAGCAAGTAGGATACCTATTAGCATAACAGACTTAATGTCTGTTAGCATCCTATTAGCATAACAGACTTAACGCCCTATCACAGAATAGAGGGTAGGATGCCTCATTAGCATACTGGGTTTCAGATTACAGAGCCTGGATTCCTGGAAACCACGTGACCTTGACAGTTGCAATATCACCCTAGGCTCAAGCCTGTCTCCCACAGGAAACCCTGTCTCAAAGAGACCAAAAAAATATTATTTAGATAATTATTTCTCATTGACCATTTTGTTTCTAAGTGGAAAGTGCTGCTCAGATGTAAGACTCAAATCTTGGTCTGAAATACTGTAGTGCTCACCTGTAGCTAAGGGAGACAACTCATTATTGTTCAAAATGATGGCTAAATTTGTTTTCTCCCCCATATCTAGAAGCCTTTGAGAGGGAACTGACACTGATTTTAGCCACTCCAACAGCTATCAAAGTGCCTGAAAACAAATCCTGAGTCTATCACTCTTGAAGATGTCTAGCCTTGGCAGACCAAAGGAAAATGAAGAGGAACCCAATAGAGGGATGCTTTTGGAAGCTCTTGTCAAGAAATTCCAATGGACTCTAGTATGAACATTTGAAATTTGCTGTTTTGACTTTTTTTTGGTTCCCTGTTTAGAACTTGTTATGCTAATTATTGTTGCCTTTACTTCTTCATATCCCCAAGTCACCAGTCAAGGACTTTCTTTTCCCCCTACAGATAAGAGTTACACAATTTGGGAGTCTTTCAGATAGACCTACTGAAGGGGTACCCCAATTGCCTCATCCTGCATCCCTGTTCAGCATGGAAGAGGCCAGAACAGTCTGCAACCTGATTCCCTATTGGCAATTTGGGTGACGTCTTCAGAAGATGGTGTGATAAGAATAGGAGGTAGGAATTGGCTAGGCAGTTAGGGTAAAAAGATTCCAAAGAAAAGTAGCCACTTTCTTGGCTAAAAGTCAAAATGTCCTTGGGCCTCTTGGTAACATACTCTTTTCCAAAGGCCAAAAATATCAAAAGTATTTGGGAGCTTTCATCTAATCCCTAAAAGATTTTACAATTACCTCTTCAGAGAGGAGACTGTTAGAGTAGCAAAACAAAACAAAACAAAACAAAACAAAAATAGGAAGAAAGAAAGAAAAAGTACATGAAGTTGCCAGAAAAATGTGATTGAGAGATATGGGAGGAGTTGGAGGGGAGGGAGTGGGCATGGATTTGATCAAAACACCTTATATACATGTATGAAATTCTCAATAAATATCTTTAAGTTAAAAATATATACTAAACATTTTCTCTTTTACAAATATTTATTATTTTTATTTTATGTGTGTGAGTATATTGTCTGCATGTATATGAGTATACTTATGATGTGAAATGCTGCAGAGGTCAGACAAGGGCATTGGATTCCCCCGGAACTGGAGACTGGGGTTAAGGAAGGTTCTTAGACACCATGTGGGTACTGGAAATTGAACCCAGGTCCTCTGTAAAAACAGTCAATGCTCTTAACCACTGAGCCATCTCTACAGCCCAACTACACATTTTCTTAAAATAATCACCAATAAGAATCTAAAATTTATGATGATAATCTCTATTATTTAGCTATGTTTCTGCAGAATAATGACCATCAGGTGACTTGGGTCTCCTTTGTTGAATTCGTGAGTGAGTGAATTACTGAATGCTGTTTCTGCTGGTGTGTTTTTTTTTTCAGAGATGGGGCTTATGCATTCCTAACTCCGTAGTACAGGCCAGGTGCTAGTATGTTTTACATGACAATCCCTTCCTTCCTTTAGTATCATTGATGTAACAGCAGGATTTAATCGGAAGCATCCCACTTGATGATAGTGCTTTCCCATTCCTGTTTTCCTACTGTTTGATATTGGAGATATCATGCCTTCTGAATTGCAAAGTTACTAAGCATGCTCTCCTTAGTAAACATATTACAATATAATTATGAACGTCTAGAATTCTAACTTTGTTGCTTAGCACAAATTTCATGGACGAATGACACAAAAGGTAGAATGAGAATTAAATAACTAAATATATAGGAAAAATATTGGAAGAAAAAGAAGACAAAGTTGTGATGAAGTCTGGAATGATTCTCAGAAAATTATTTGTAACCTCCACTTTTCCATGAACAAAACAAATTAAAAGGTTCACTTTCCTTAAGAATGGAAGGAAAGGAAGAGTTCACTCATTGGATTTATTCTTAGTAACAGAAGGTCAGAACTATGTTTTTGAAGGAGGGATACAAAGAAAATGACCATGGAAAAACTGAACTAAATGTGCATTGCAACAGCTACTGTAGGTTAGGTGATGTTTAAAGGTTAAATTTGGCCTGAAGAAGGTGGTTCAGTGAAGAATGCGTGTAGGAAATAATGAAATGTCAGAGGCATAACTAGCTCTTGAATGTGGAGGGGTGAGTGTATGGTACATTGAATTGTTGTTTTTCACTTGTATTCTGCCGTAACACTATGAACCATTCAAATGTCTCTGCTATAACCTCTTGGTCAGGAGAATATTTCCCCAAATTGAAGGTGGAGGTTCACTTACTATGTGTCTTAGTTTATTTTCCAGTTGCTGTGTTAAAACACCCTGACAAAAATCATGTGAGGGAGAAAGGGTTTATTTTGGCTTACAGTTTTAAAGGGATATATTTCATCATAGTTGGGAAGTCATGGAAGCAGGCAGGGAAAGCCTGGTGGCAGGAGCAGGAGTTGGCTGGTTACAATGCATCCACACTGTCAGGAAGCAGAGAGTGAACAGGAATTCAGTTTGGCAATAATGCCTCAAATACAATCCCCAAAGACCTGCTTACTTCAGGGAGGCTCCATCTCCTAAAGTTTCTAGAACCTTCCCAAACAGTGTCCCCAGCTTGGAACCAAGTACTGAAACATGTGAGCCTAGGGAGAACATGTCACAATAAAACAGCAGTATGGTGTCAGGGCTTGTTAGTGTGCCTGATGCACATGAGTTGAGAAATAACTGGATGTCTTGGGTTTGCTGTGTTTTGCCTCTGCCAACACCTTGGGTATAGAGCTTGAATCTCCACTGTCCCTTCAGCCTACAGAATGAGACATAAAGCGCAGATTTGATCAGTCCAGCATCTTGGCTGTTAAGTCTAGCAGGGCCCACTAGAGTATAGCCAATGTATCAAGGTATGCTTGGAAATTTTTGGAACTAGTCCTGCCTACAAAGGAAGGAAATGGCAGCTAACTATAAATAGACATACATATGAAAATCTTTACTCAAAGATAAAATAGGCCTCCATATTAATTAACTCATCTTGTTATTCAACCAATAATTAACAAGACCTAGCTAGGATAATATCTAAGCCCTGGGCTCTAAACTTTCTGAAACTCTATGTCAAGTTTTGTCTTTAAAAAGTTCATGGAAATTTAGGAAATGTAAAAGACAGAAATTGGAATGGAAGAAATTTAATGTGGTCACGATGAATAATATTTTATTATAATTTAAAGGTATAAATTGTCAGGCATCTCAAACACATACAGAATTTTCTATTGAAAAGTTTTATGACTTTACTGAACCACTCAGAAGATCTTTTTTTACCTTTTATTTTATTTTTAATTGAGCAGTAATAATTGCATAGATTTTTGAGGTACACTGCAATCTTTCTCTACATGTACACATAGAATGACTGTTCAAGTTTCTCAAAGAAAAGAGGCCTAGCCAAGAATACTATACTTAAAATACATCTTCCAAAATGAAGAAACGGCAAAGGCTTTCTAAGGAAAAGCTGAGAGAATTTATTATTGCAAAATGTCCCTTATAAGAAATGCTTCCTTCAAGCAGAAGGAATGCTATAGTGCCACGAAAACACAGTAAAGAATAAAACCACCAGGCAGAAGTAAGTACATTATTAAATCTACAATACTGCTATATTGTCGTAGTTGTGGGTAAATCGATCTTATCTCTTAAAATAAAGGTCAGACGGCAAAAATCATTAAAAATAATTGAAGCTACACTAATTTGTCAAATGGGTCTTTAAGCCATAATCAAATATTTAAGGGCCCTTGGTATAATGGTTCTCTTGGGGTTTGATTCATTTGATCATAAAGGTCATTTTGCACGGTAGTGTTGCAACATGCTGCAGGCCTGAGTGCAGAGTGTGGAAAATGTCCTCCTCACCTCATTTAACTGTTGCCAGAAGAGTTGATCATTAGGGTTTGATTTTAATGTGATAATTGCTCAATGAGAACATTGGTCATTTGCAGTGATCATTCATATTATGAGTAATTAACACTAACAATGTCTAGTTAGATCCTAAAACTATAATAAAAATACTAAATGTTTGTACTGACTACATTAAAATCTTGCCATTCCTATTTCTCTCCTGTGTTATTTCCTACTTTGTCAGAGATTTTCTTAACTATATCAATGAATGTGGACAAAGCTCCAAATGCAATCAGAGGCTTATTTCCTACTATTGATTGACTGTGGCATCTACAAAGTTCATATATCCTAACTCCCTCTACGATCGTATTTGGGGATGAGCTGTGGGAGGTAATTCAGTTTAGATGAGCTCATGAAGGGGCTATTCCCATGACAGGGTTAGTGCCCTTATGTAATGAGACACCAGAGAGCTGAAAGCTTTCTTACACCCCAGGTAAAATACTGCCAGAAGGTGACCATCTGTAAGTCATAATGAAAGCCCTCATCAAAAACTAGCCATGCCGGCATCTCTGACTTCTCTCTAGAACTGAGAGAATTAAAAGCCTGCTATTTTAGTCACCTCAAATGTTGTGATGAAAGTGTGAACAGACATAGCCACCCCCATTCCTAGTCCTTGTACTGTGTCTTAGACTGGTGTTCAGCTTCCAAGGAGTGACTGGTAGGCTGGCTCCTGGGATGCCAGCCCTAGGAGGCCATTCTTGGTTTGCCCAGAATCGGCATACACTGATGAGCCCAGCAGGTACCCTGAATACATGCCAGATTCTTCCACTGCTGGTCTTGATTTCTGGGTTTCCAGTGCTTGCCTAAATATGCCAGCCTAGGCGAGCCAACGGCTTTCTGGGGAAGACACCACATGAATGAATAATATGGCAAGCATCTGAGTTGGCAGCAAGTGGTGGAAGAACTTTCCTAGCGATGAGGCCAAGGCTGGCTGACTTCCTGCCTCCATTCAGCTCCTGGAGGCCCTGAAACTTCATGTGGCCATGTCTGGAGCTCCAGGACTCACTGGTTGGAAGACTTAGAGACAGCAGGGATGATACTCATCTATACAGGTTCTGGGTATCCTACACCGCTCCTAGGACCCTTCATGAAGGATTGATAAATAGCTGGCACCATTCAGTAGGGCTGTGCAAAAGAACAGGAGGACATTATGAGTGTGTCTCTTCAGTTTCCCAAAAGGAGGCTTTGATCATAAAAATACAGGACTGTTGTGATCCTCAAAGGATGTAAGTAGTTGACACATTCCTTAGAGACCAAAGAAGGCTATTTATTATTCCTGAGTACTGTTCTATGAATTTTCAATATACTGTTTCCTATAAACCTTATCACACAATAAACTAGCCTGTGATATCCATTTTATGAAGGAAGATATGGAGGCTTCAGGGATTTATTAACAGCATGAGTTCACAAAGTAAGTTAACATGAAATCTACTTCCTGCTGTTTGGTGCATAGGACATACTTAGCACTTGTTGAATTAAAAAAAAAAAAGATGTCATGTTTAGAGTCTTATGTATTTTATCTATTTTAAATTTGGAGATATTCTGAGACAAGTATTCATTATACAATGTAGGCTGGCCAAGAACTCACTATGTAGTCCAGGCTGACCTTGAGCTCACAATCTTCCTGTCTCAGCCTTCCAAGTGATGCGGTTCCAAATGTGTACCACCACATCTGCCCATTTTGGGGTTTAATTTAAATTGACTTCAAAGCCCATGCTCCTCCTCACTGAGTAGTACTTCTTGACTAAATTGAAGAGAGATGCTCAACTGTAACAATTTATTTCTATTTGACTATTGATACTGATTCCTAACCTGATTATCCTGTGAGTTGAATCTAAACTGATCTCTTGAACTTTTATCCTACCCTTTCATATCTTTTCTGAGTTACAGTTATGGTGCAGCTATGCTCTTGGTCTCCAAATAAAAGAACTGTCAGTGCTGACTCTATGCTTGGGGTTACTGTGCTACATGGGAGGGAGGAAAACAGGACAGAAGGCATGCAAAGAGAAAACCTACCAACAGTCATTCAGGACTGAATGTGTAGTAAACATGCTAGTCTAGTCATACAACTCCTGAAGTAGTGTCCCTTCCTGCAATACTTCATGTTTACAGTGAGGAGTCTGGGAATATTTAGCTAATACTACATGCAACTCCCTTTTCTTGGAAAAACATTCTTTTTTAATATACTATTTTTATTAATTCTTTGAAAATTTCATACAATGCATTTTGATCATATTTGCCCCCTTCTGCTCGCCTTAACTCCTTACAGATCCCACTCACACCTTTCCAACTCTCCCAACTTCATATCTTCTTTTTCTTTCCTTTCTTTCCTTTTTTAGATAACCCACTTTTTTTTTTTTCCTTTTTTAGATATCATGGTTGTATAGAC
Organism: Nannospalax galili; assembly: GCF_000622305.1. Lineage (NCBI taxonomy): Eukaryota > Metazoa > Chordata > Mammalia > Rodentia > Spalacidae > Nannospalax > Nannospalax galili. Next base: position 7,956,529 of record NW_008338996.1, on the reverse strand, counting down.
ATCCACAAGATTGTGGTCACATTTTTAAAGAAAATTGCTCCCCCAGAAACCATCAATTGTCAATAGCTCTTTAATTAGAGGTATCTTCCACCCTGCCACCATGTTGAATGCTGACAGGCTTAATCCTGTACAGGTCTTGTCCATGGAACCACAGCTGCTGTGAAGAGTGCCACTGTCCTGTCATGTCAAGAAGACACTATTTTTCTTTGATTTTCTCCAACTTCTGGCTCTTAGAATCTTTCTGCATTACTCTTTCTTGGTGGTCCCTGAGTCTTAAGGGGACAAGATGACACAAATGTCCCATTTCTGTTGAGCACTGCACTAACACTAAGTCTTAAGGCCTGTTCTCTGCCATGAAGAGTCACCAGCATGATACAGATGGGCACTGGGCCTATGGAAGTTCTGAGTTCAGATCCTTGCTTGCTAATGAGTCCTGATATACTGGACAAAGAGTGCTGCCATCTTTAAGGATTAGTTTACTCCCATGATAAAACGGGGAAATTAACAAAATGTAAAATAGCTGTAAAACTTAACTTGATAATATTTATAAAGTGAAATTCACTGTTATGGTTAAGTTTTAAACTCAACACAAACCTAGATGTACCTAGAAAGAGGGAAGTTTAATTGAGGAATTTCCTCCATCACATTAGACTCTGGGCATGTCTATGGGGTATTTTCTTGAATGCTAATTGATATAGGAGGGCCTAGCCCACAGTGGGTGGTGTCATCCCTAGGCAGGTAGGCCTGGCTGTATAAGAACAGCAGCTTAGCAAGCCAAAGAAGGCAGGACAGGGAGCAGTGTTCCTCCATGGTCTCTGCTGCAGGTCCCTCTCCAGGCTTCTTCCTTGAGCTGTCCTGGCTTCCCTTGATGTTAGCTGTAAGATGAAATTAACCCTTTAACTCCGGTGTTGCTTTTGGTCAGTGTTTTATCACAGTGACAGAAATTAAACTAGGATATTCATCTAGCATAGAGTAAATGCTTAGGAAATGATTACCATTGACATTTTAGGCATTTGAAATAATTAAAGCAAAGTCCAAACTAACAGAACCAGCAGAGTCTCACATCAGGTATGAGTGACAAACACTGAGGTTTTCCAGAGCAATGGCAGGTCCCGATCACACCATGCAGAGCATGGAGATCCATCACTATGGAGTTCCTCTTCTACTTGAAGCCTTGAGGCTAATAGGAAACAATGAAGTGGAGGAATGAGCACTTTCACTTCCCTGGTACTCCCATTGAATCTTGGCTTTTCACATTTTGGAGGGGACAATGAGCTTCTGTGCATTCAGCATTCCAAAGTTTTTCTCACCTCCATGATTTCACTCATGTGTGTCTTCCTACCTTGCAGGATGACATAGCTTTTCAGTCACCAGCTCACTGGAGTGGATAGTGGCAGAGTCTGACTTCAGCCTCTGTTCATCCTCTTGGCAGGTCCAGGGCTCAGTGAGCACCTAGAATGTGACAAGTTGTGGAAGTGGGCGTGTGTTTCAAGGAATGGTCCTCAGAAAAGGAGTGGTGAGTAGGATGGCTCTGGCGTGTGTGTGTGTGTGTGTGTGTGTGTGTTTGTTGAATGGCACCTCATTTCTTTGATCAGAGAGAGCCTTTGACCTGGGGGAGGCTGTTCTTCACTCTATTGCATCACAGATCAGGTATGAGGAGTTCAAGTCATTCTTTTTAAAAACTACTTTAATGTGTATGAATCTTTTTTTTTTTTTTGCCTGCATGCATATAAGTGCACCCACACTTGCAATGCCTGTGGAGGCCAGAGAAGTTACTGGAGTTATAAATGGTTGTTAGTTGCTGTGTGAGTGCTGGGAACCAAATCCAGGTTCTCTGCAAGAGCAGCCAGTGCTCTAAAGCTCTGAGGCATCTTTTCAGCCAGTCATTGTTCTTTATAGATGTTCTGAATAATGGATGCTCTGTTCTGAAAAGCTGTGATACATTGGTGATATGGGAAGTCAACGGGCTTCAGAACATGCGATTTATCCTTTTCTTTTGTGGCACAATGGATTGAAATTAGGACCTTGTACATGTTAGGCAGGCACTTTATCACTGACCAACATCTTAAGTCCCAGAGATGTGATTTCTGAAATTAGCTCTGATATTTAACAGAGTTGTGACTTTGCATTTGTGTTGAAGCCATTGACAGTCTGTTTTAGCATCATTCAAGTAGGGATAATACCTATCTATAGAATTGATGAGAGGATTAAGCACTATTGTGTATTCACATTGCCTCATTCAGAGTGGACTCATAAAATCAGTTATAAATTTTATACCTTTTTATTATTACTTTTTTATACCTTTATATTAATAAAGTAAGAAGTTATAGTACTAAAAAGTTAGTCTTCAGGTTTAGTGACTTTCACTTATGCTTTTATTTGCTTCAACTTTCAGTGCATTGTTATTGTTTTGCAGTGGTAAAAATGAAACCCAGAGTCTTACACATTCCAGAAAGCACCAGACTACTGACCCCAGCTGGCCTTATGTTTTCAGTCTCAGAGACGGTTGGGTCATTAACTTGATTTACAACTTAGAGAAATGAAAGTATATTTGGTGGTAGCACTTGAGAGGTATTCACTCCCCAGGCTAGGCAAATAGTGAATTAATGTGGTCCTGAGAAAGTATTTGGAGCAAGAAAGGGAGTTTTCCAGTCATTTGACTGGATAAGAACACTCTGGAGCAAATGTGAACCCTTTTTTAGGCAACTAGAGATCATTTCACAAGCATGACATTTGTCACAGCGGTGTGACATTTATGCATCTAGTGCATTGTTGGCCATTTGTTTTGAAAATACATGGATTGGTGATCCTGAGGGGTTATGTCACCTACAGTGGCACAGATTGTATTGTAAGGTGGTCCATCTGCCAAGAAAACCTCTGGAGATTCATAAGCTTCTCATGACATATGAGGTGAGCCAGCTGTTCAACCATCTCAGAAACTGAAATTTAATGTGCGATATACCAGGACAAATAAACTGACCACAGAATGCTGACCATTCCTTGCTAGAAGAAAGCACAAGACATTGTGGGGGCTGATATGAAGGCCTTCTAGGTCAGCACTGGTGATTAAGACATTATATATGTACCCAGATGACGTCACATTCGGGGAAATAATGAAACAATAGTAAAATAATAGCCAAATGGAGACAGCGAAGGAGGGAGGTGGACGTGGAAACAAATGGGCAGCAGATGGAGAATCGCAGATGTAAAGGCAAGCTTGATACACTCAGGAACTAGAGGAACTTAGTGTTGAATACGGCTCATAGTCCATCCCTCATCTGGCAGACCCCATCCCAGAATCCTAGTGGTAGGGGCAGTCAGCTCAGAGGAGAAGAGGGCATGTGCTCAAAATCATAGAGTTAATCACTCAAAAAGTTGGTAGTGTCTTCTTCATTTCTTATTCTTTTTACTATATATCTGTGGCCATGTCACTTCTCCTAAGAGTTGACCCCTGGATAACATATGGGATGTACTGATGGTAAGTCCTAGTACCTGGTTTGTATGTACAGGGGTTGGAGAATGGTTGGTGATGTAGAGTGGGATGTTCTGGTTTCATATATATTTGAAGTGATAAAACGTCTATGTATCTTTCTTTATTAGAGAATATTAAAGGTTTTTAATAAGCTAATACAACTTTTGAATCTTAAAAGGAGACTATTTTTCTGAAGTGTTGGATATGGTATGAGATTGACATGGTATTTTGCATAAATTATGTTCATCATACTGACTTCTTTTGCACCTTCAAGACTGACATTATAATTTTATATTACCACAAAGTGTCTTAGGGTTTTATCTGTGCGTCTTATTCTGTATTTCATTTAAGTGTGTATTGCTAGAAGTTAATCAGCTGCTCTTGAAATTCATCTGGAAGACTTTGACAGATAAAACAGTTCAAAACCTAAACAAATCCCTTCAGCTTCTTCCAGCTTTAAACATTTTATGATGTACTTCAAGAGATTTGGCAGCTTCTACCACCTTCAATTTCACTGCTCCTCTAGTGACTGTCAATTTTTGCTTCCATAAAAATATTTCATGCCAATGCAACATCAGGGTATAATCTTTTAGAGCAATAATTGAAGATCCAAGTTAAATTCAGTGACATGGGATACAACAAATTTAAAGGCCACCACTGAAGAGATCATTAGATGAAAAATCATTATCCTTGAAAAGCTCAACCAAGGTCTAGTGGAGAACAACTAATACTTCCTATTATGAAATGTCGTTTCAGAGACTGAAATGGGGAAGGGTTGTGTTATAATTGAGAGATTGGATATGAAGTAGCTGACTGATACTTTATAGATCTTTAGGAAATGCCATTTCCTAAGGGAAAGGAAGGAAATGCCTTACAATTTTGCCAAGCTCTAACTACTGGGGAATGATTTAAACTTGAGAGTAACATACTCACATAATTCCTCAGGCCGGCTTGCGGAGGTGTTAATGTTTTCCTCCAGGAACCATCTCATCTTCTTTCTAGGGACTCAAGGTATTTCAAGGTTTAAATCTGAGAACATTTTTAGATTTTATATCTTTGATACCCAAAAATTTATGGTTGAAAATACAGATGACAGAAGAGAATGCATGTTCGATTATTCAAACTAATATACAACTCTACTTTATCCTTAAAACATACTTCACTTTTTCAGTGCAAAATGATTTTTCCCAATTTTTTCCCTCCCTTTGCCAAGTTCACACATCTGAATAACATTTCAAAGACTATAAAAAGAGGAAAAACGGAAACACATGATCTTAATTAAGTTTGAATGAATGTTTTTCCAATTCAAAACTGTAGTTAGGAAAGTCGGCATTTTATTTAAGAGAGAGAAAGTGGAAGTTTACAAGTCTATTCTTGCTCATTTAAGTCAAAACAAATCATTCTCTATCCCAGTCATTTGTCTAAGTCAGAGTCCTTTGTCTGACTGGCCCCAGGGCACACATTGTGAAGACTGCTTAGATGACTTCCAATGTAAATAAAATGTCCAGGATTGTGTCTTGAGCACCGTTAAATTTCTTATAAAAACTTGGAATAACTTTCATGTTACTCATTGTGTGTTGAATGGTGGTCCTGAAAAAGATATATCCATGTTCCCCTGCCTATGAAAATGGCCTTATTTATGAAAAGGTTTTTACAAATATAATCGAGCTATTGTTTTGGGGATATGGTCATTCCAAATTGCCATAGTGTGTGTGCCCTACCTTTAGTGACAGGTGTGTGTATAAGCAGAGAGGAAGGCGGGTACCCGTAAGCCAAGAGCTTTCAAAAGCTGGAAGGGATGAGGGACATGCTCTTCCTTTGAGTCTTCAGAGAGAATGGAGGCACCACCAACACCTTAATGAAGAACTTCTGGCCTTGAGAAGGACAAAAGAATAAATGCCATCATTTTAAGTAAAAAAAGTATGATCATATGTTACAGCAACCAGAAAATACTACCTACATACTCAGTCTGCCTCTTCTGAACTCATTAGACACTAATAATATAGACCTCGGAACAGAGTGCACACATGAAGGAACAATGGCTTCAGTTTTCTATGAGTTTATCAGCAACTAAATGTAAGGTGGTATTCTTTCTATTGGGAGGATTATTTTAAAAAATAAATCACATTTGGATCTCTAAGCACCTTTTATGTGTTGCTTATTGAAGCCTTTTTTGTGACAAATTTAGTGCAAGTTATGTATCGCTAATCCAGATCTCTGAAATCCAGAATGAAAAACCAAAATGAGAAACTAAAGGTATATTTTTCAGTTTAGGGGTAGTCGACAAGTAAAATCTATGTGAATGTGAATTCTAAAACTGTCTGAAACCTGAAACAGTCTATTTTTTTAATGTGCATGAGTGTTATTCCTGCATGTATTTAAGTGTATGATGTGTATGCAGTGACTGTGGAGGCCAGAAGAAGAACTTGGATCCTCTAAAATGGGAGTTTGGGACAGTTGTTAGCTGACGTGTGGGTGCTAGGAACTGAATCTGGGTCCTCTGCAAGAGCATCAGTGCTCTTTACTGCTGAGACATCTCTGTAGCTCCTCTGATGCACAACCTGTGCCTTTTACTTGATATTTTTTTATGATCAATTTATTAAGAGTTTGATTTATTTCAGTAAGGATTTGATGAAATCCAAAGGACTGACAGCTTCTGGTCCCTTTACTGTGTTTGTTTTCTTACATCAAAAGGCAGAATTGTATGATAATACTAGCATCCTAGAGTTCTTGAGATTACTAAGTGGATTAATGCTTTTATAGAATATAGGAAAAGCCTGGCCTATAATAAGGGCCATGAATATTATGTAAGTATCCTGCTTACCAGTGTATTAATCATGAAGAACAATCCCAAACCCTTTGTTGCAAGCTTAATGGTAGAGTGCTTGTCTAGAATTGCATGGGAAAAAAACCCTAAGTTACATTCTGAACCGCAAAAGCCTTTCACAAAACAACCCAAAACTCAATATAAAACCTGTGACACAAGTACAGTCTTTGTTTGAGTCTCCCTAACAGACTAGTCTAGATATTCCCTACATGTGGAAAAAAAACTGACTCCTAAACATGATGGTGACTTAGCATCATAAAGGCATTTGCACATCAGAGCCAGACAACATCTGGGCTTAAATCCTTAACAATGAAATTTCTTTCTAAACAGCCAGGCTCCTTCTAGCAGAAAAACCATGGGTTTTCTGCTCAACCTTCTGTTTTTTTTCATTCACATTAAGAGTCTCAGCCTTGTGTCCTAGGCAGAGGTCAGTGATGACTGAATCAAGGCTGAGACTATGATGTGTGCTGAATCATCGGAGGACCTTCATGAGGATTTACAAAGTAGGCAAGAGAAAGAGATGGATCCTTTTCTAGAAATTACAACAAGTGTTAGTCTAGAGGGAGAAAGGGAGAAAGTAAATAAGGTAACGAGCATGAGACGAGTCAGGACTTCTTAAACATCCACAAGGCTGCTTTGCCTTTGGCTTTAGATCCATGCTGTGCATCTGTACGCTTAGCACAAATTCCTGCTTTATTGTTCCAACCAATGATATTTTGTTGTTCTTCTAATAGTTGCTACTTAGAGTTGAAAGAGACCTAAATTATGTATTATTTATTTTATTTGATGTTTGTTTCTTTTAAAAATGAATCTTCAAACACAGTCTATCTGGTCTTGAGAATTAAAAAGCATGTAAACAGAGTGTGAAGCTCTATGTCAGAAACAGTGAAATGTCCCCCTGGTACTTCAGACATTCTCCTGCTCCTCCTCTCCCTCCTTTGTGCTCCTTATAATCTACCATGATATTTTTGTGCTCATTTAAAGACAAACAAAGCAAAACCCACAAATAACTGAATGAATTTGGATCATGAAAGAGACATAAAAATTTGTGAACAAATACATAGAGACACAATTTTGTCAACATTCCAAAGCTTAGTAAACCCATGGATTTTATTATACTGCTTTATTCCCATAAGAATTTCAGTGAAGATTAAAAGATTTCAAAACATTTAGTCAACCGTATTTTGTCTACATTAGTCTAAATCAACAGATGTTCCCAAAACTTTTTTTTTCTGAAATTGTTTGGATATTTACACAAACCCGTGGTTACTACATGGATGGTTCTGATTCATTTGGTCAATTGAGTTCAAGAATCAGTCTTTCAGTTGAGTGATCCATTGAGCAGTTTTTAGCTCTTTAATGCACCAAACTGATTCATCTTCTTATATTGTTGATAGATTTTATATACAATCTTTA
>NW_008338996.1:7936286-7947420 GCF_000622305.1 Nannospalax galili | reverse complement strand
ATGCACCAAACTGATTCATCTTCTTATATTGTTGATAGATTTTATATACAATCTTTATGGATTTCCTTTACGTAGAAGGGTCAGCCATTGCCAAGTACAGTAGTTTTTTTTTTTTTTTAATAATGGAAATCTAGGAATTTACTTGAGATTTTCTATTTTTCAGAATAGCTATTAACTTTTCTTTCACCAATCTCTTTCTTTCAGAGAGAGAGAGAGAGAGAGAGAGAGAGAGAGAGAGAGAGAGAGAGAGAGAGAGGACCTGCTTCTGTCTTCAGGTATACCAAGTTATTGGCACTTTATACATGGAAAAGCTGAAACTGAGAGAGATGTAACATCTTTCATGTCACACAGCTTTAAAAGCAAAATATTTCCTAAGGCACCATACTATAAATCACATAATCCGGCCCAGCAAGGCACTGTGTAAAAATGGCAGGAGCCTTGTCTGGGTCTCTAAGCAGCAGAGTTTTGCTATGCACTTGGCATGTAGCGCAGGCAGTTTCTGGTAAAAGAAAATCTAGGAAACTCATTGAAGGGAGTGCCTAACACAGTGACCCAAGCATGAAATATAAAGAACAGAGGGAAGAAAAAGAAATGGATAAGAAAGACTGCCCCCCCAACACTAACCAAAGAAATTCAAGTGCATATGCCAGTTACCCAACGCCTTGTAAACTACCTCAGCTGACTAGTTTTGTTCATTTCCAGCTACTTTTTATTAAATTGATATTCCTCTAATGGCTTGTATGAAGCAGTGAATTCCATGACTCTGGGAATATTCATTTACTATATCTCTGGGGTTCAGCAAGGTGACCCAGAAATATCTTTAAGATAGCAAATGGAATTTTAGTCTGACGTGCCCATCCCTCATCAGTTCACAATTCCTTTTCCCCGCCTTTAATTGTAAAAGGCCAAGTTTAAAGATTGTTTGCCTAGCATAGGAAGCCTTACCTATTTCCCTATGTCCCCATTAAAAGCAGTGCCTCCACCTCCTGACAGCATTGTCAGTCATGTATGCATTTTATTTTTCTTTATTATTGTATTAAATAACATGAAACAAGCTACCTTCTTAACTGTAAGGTCAGAGAAATTTGTAAACATTTCGTATCAGGCTCTGTTGTACATCAGTAAACTTGAAGAGTGCTTTTCAGTTAGTACGGGAAAGCTTTCATAAGTAAAGAAATCCATATGGATATGACTATTGCATACATTGTGGAAAACTGAGACAAAAGTAAAGTTTTCTCTTGGTGGTTTACCTCAAATACTTAAGATTTGTGGCTTTTCTTTACCGCATATAAGTGTTCTTTTTCTCCATTCAGGAATTTCCTATGCAATCTTCACAAGTTCAACTGTGCAAAAATATAAACTGTGGAAGGATGGAATCTCATTTTAGTTAGGAAAAGGTATAAATTTGAAAACCTGAATTCAAAGGGCTCATCGAGATTATTTTATTCAGAAAGATGGATTAAGAGAGTAGTGCCTCTTACATTGCTCTAGATGATCATTTTTAACTGTGTTTGCCTTATAGCTGATGTATGTGGGACTCCTGGGATTTGTATTAGTCTCTGAAGGTCTTTTCTAACCACTGTGAGTGTGTGTGTGCATGCATGTGTGTTTGTCTATGTGTGTGTGTGCACATGTCTGTGTGTGTACTTGCTTGTGTGTACATATGTGGAAGCAAATGTTGATGTCATGTGTGGTCCTCTACTGCTTTCCACTAAATTTTTTGATATAAAATCTCCCATTAAACCTGGAGTTTACTGTTTGGGTTAGACTGGTTGGTCAGCAAGCACTAGAATTCTCCTTTCTCTACTCCCCCACCCCCAAACTGGGGTTATAGGGGTGCAATGTAGCACCAAGCTTTATGTAGGTCCTAGAGATTCAAACTTGGGTCCTCATGCTTGGTCAGCAAGTATTTTACTCACTTATCCTTTTCCTAGCTCCTTTATCTATCATTTATATGATAAGTGAAAATAAAACTTGAACATTTTCCCTTGACATCTGGACCTAGACTATTACATAAACAGGAGAGGTAAATCAAATCACTAAACAGTGAGTATTAGCTATTTTGTGTTAGTAATACTGGACAAAGTAGGCAAAATATATGAGCACAGGTAATTTTAAAGTTCAGAAGGTGGAGAGAGGAAGCAGAAAGAAAAAGTGGAGAGAGAAAATCGTCAAGAGCTAACCTGTGCACATTAACTACCACACAGTAACTCTTGGAAAAAAAGACATATTCCACAAAACCTAAGTGCATAGTAACCGACATAAATATTTTCTACAAAGATCCCCATCCTGGGTTTATGTCTGTTTATGATTGATGGCAGCAAATTTTGGTCCAAGAAGACAGTTTTTCTACTCACATCACTCAGCTAAGCTGGTTTTAATTGCTCAAATAAAATTAAATTTTTAGAATCTGTAGTTTTTAATCAGGCAATATTAACACTGAGCTTGGTCAGTAGAAGGTCAATGGTAAGACAACTACTCTCTTTCAAGCTTTCTCTTAAAGTGAATCAAGACATTCTATTGATTATTTCTCACTTCAATTTTTCTCTCTCCTTTCCATAGGGTCAAGTAATACAAAGATCAATATATATATCAATTATTTATTTTCATATTTTACTCTGTTTAAAGTAGCCCACAAATATTTAATCTGAATTGGGTAATATTATGTTAGAACTCTGAAGTAAGATTAGAGCACTTAAATATATTGGGGGCACACATTTTACTTTCAAGCTTAATGTGATCTAATCAATTCTGTCCTCCCTAGACCACCTATAATGATATCTTACAGATACAAATATGAAGAAAATTAGGAAATTTGATTAATTTATACAAAGTTCCAAGCCAGTAAGTGATAAAGCTGAGATTTGCATGAAGATCTGCTGAATTTTTTAAAAATGCACTTTTTTTCTCACCATGCCATCATAGACATTTTCTTCCTAAATGTAACATAATCCCTTGTTGAAATCCTACAACAATATTATCTGAAACAGTTTTACCGCCTTGGCACCAGAAAGACTTTCGTCAAAACTTGTTCACAACTAACATTAGACATACTTCATAGTTTTCAAACATTTAACAAATGTTGTCTCATTTAATCTTACAACAAGAACAGCCAGTTGTGCTAGGCAAGGTTATGGCACGGTAACAGAAATCCTCCTCAGTCCTCAGTAGCTTTACATAGAAAGTTGTTTCCCTCTCATAGGTATCTGGCAGGGTGTAGATAACTCTGAAGGATGTCTGTGCTTGTGATTATGCAGGGACTAAAGATGTTTCCACCTTACCACAGTAACCCTGTAATCTTTTCTCCATTTGACATAAAACCCGATCCTTATGCTTTCTTAAAATGTATGGATTGCTCAATAGATGATCTTTTAGTCTTTGTGAAACTATTCTCAGTTCATTCAGAGCAATTACTTTCTTTGTTCTCTAATGTTTTTCTTTTTAACCTTTGGTCTTACTAAGGTTCCCAAATATTCTTTTCCTTATCATCAGCTCTCAGATGGCCTGGTCAGGTGGAGCCTGGCTTGTCCTTCTCAACAAGGTAATTAAATTTTCTAATGCTCTATTAGTCATCTCATATAGCATAAGACTCATATGTCATTAGCTTAAAAATATTACACATTTGGAAAAAGGATGGGAAAGATTAAATAGTACATAGAGAGACCTAATTATGGCTTCCTACATGTAGAAAGGGAACCAAAGACCCATTATTTTGATAAACTTGAACAGGCTGTAGAACCACACTTATGTCTGGTTTAGTGATGATCACATTTATGAGATGAGAGGTGGGGCAAGGAAGAAGGTAGAATTTAGAGCTAGTCTTCTTTAGAAATTTGTGGGACAATTTCATCTTATGGAAGAGGAAATAAAGTTCATGGTTATATTTCTCAAAAGCATTTCTGAAGAAGAAATTAAAGGCAGCTTCCCCACTGTACAAAGATTTTCTTTTTTGAAGTTTCTTCCATATATATATGATATACATTAATATATTAACCTCTATCTGATGAGGTAGCATCACCCATCCACATATTATTTGTCAACATAGATGTTGAGCTTAGCTACATGCAATGATTTATGTACTAAGAATATTATGTTTACTTCAACAGTTGTCCTTTCTTTTTCCACTTTGCGATTTTGCCTTCTCAACAAATCGATTTTTTATTGCTGTGAGGAGGAAGAGAAAAGCATGAAGAACTAACTTCCCATTAAAAATGCCACCCGTAACATCCCTCAAATCTCAAATTCAGCTTTTCCTACCCAATTGTATGCATTCATGAAGAAGCACTGATGTTTGCTGATGTGTGCAACTGGGTTCTTTCTGTTTGTCATATATAGTAGGATAGTCTAAAAGTATCCAGGAAACCCCCAAAGTAACACAAGAGTAAACACAATTAGATTCTTTAAGCTAAGAAGGGACATACTTTTCTCATGAAGCAGTGGAAAACCTGACATCATGTTTAAACTTAATCCATTTGCAGTCAGATTTCTCAAGTTGGGAATTGAAATGTCAGAGGTGAAGAAAGTATAAAGAAGCTACCATGCTCTGAGTCAAGGATGAGTCAAGAAAGGTGTATGTTGAAATTGCCAAGACTAAAGAGAGAGAGAGAGAGAGAGAGAGAGAGAGAGAGAGAGAGAGGCCTTCTTATCATTGACATGTTAATATAGGAGGTAGGGGACTATAATGTGATTGAATAGACAAGAAGTAGGGATTGATCTGAAATTTTTAATTTCTTTGGATAGCTGTATATTTTTTGAAACATGGAAAGAATGAAAGTAAAGAGCAGCCACAAAAGTTGGCAGCATCTTGCACAAGACACATGCCCACTCAATCAGACAAGGGCCCAGAGTGGAGTGAGGGAAATGAGTGGTGGACTGGCCCTAGCCTGGGAGCTGTTGGAGACTGATTACTTATGGATGAGGGAGAGTAGATCTTCCTTAAGGTCTCTAGATAGACCGATTAGACTCTAGTGAATGAACTTGTACTGAAGGACATGAGTACCAATGCTTGACTGGATAGGACTTAACATGTATGGCAGAATACATGAAATTCTGTGGCAGTGAGTGAGTGTGTGTGTGGAGGGGCATGGATGGGAGAGGGTTCTAAATTTGATTAAGAACTGTTGTGAAATGTACAAAAGCTCACTTATCTCCCTGACCCCACATCCTGTTAGCCTTGGGCACCAGACTGCTTTTGCTCTTAGCACCCCGATCTCTGGACTCCCCTCTTAGTCCAGACCCACCCATTGTGCCCTGATCCCCTGCACTCAGACCAGCTCAATTTTTTAAACCAGTTTGTTAGAGACTTCACAGACTGTCCCTACCTCCAATTTGCCTTTGAACTCCTGAGACCAGCCTTCAAATCTACCTGTCCCCACCCCCCAACTTGCCTTGAATTCCCAAAATCAGCCTTTTCCCAGGTAAATCTGATCCTACCCACTGCACTACAATCCCCCTACAATCTGAGCAACTCCAATTTCCCTGACCTCCCATCCTGTTCTCCTTCTAGCCTTGGACACAAGCCCTCTTTTGCTTTTAGCACCCCAGATCCCTGGACTATACTCTAAGCTCTGTGTGGTGGTGAGCTCTCCAAATTACACCATGTCCATCCGTGTACACTGGGACCATCTTCAGCCCTTCCCACTGCTGCAGGGCTAGGCTTCTCTGTCCTTTAATACGGGCCCAGAACTTTCTAGACTGCCTGAAAGTGCTTGAATCCAGCCTATGCTTGGTGGTGAGCTTTCCAAATCATGCCGTGCCCATTCCCCTAAATTAGAACCACCTACAGACCCTCCCACTGCTTCAGAGCTAGGCTTCTCTGTCCCTTATTAGGGGCCCAGACTTTTGCAGACTTCCTGACATCCCTGAATCCATCCTCCACCTAGCAAACTTCCAAATTTTGCTGTAGCTGCTGACTAGAAGCACTCAGATCTTAGGAGGAAGCCTGAAAGCATCTGATTCCTACCTGACTTGGGGCTTTGGGGGAACTCCTGATTAGCTGGACTAGAGCCATTTGGCCCCTCCAATATAAGATCAAAAGGGAGAACCTGAAGCCTAGACCAACAAGTTTTTCACACCCAATAAGAAAACTACCAAGACACATCAAATATACAAACAGAAACAGACTTCAATTCAATAAAGAAGTCTTGAGTCTCACACCAGAATCACAAACAACAAAAGAAATCCACATACCAAACTCACAACAAAAAATAATAATATAAAAAACTCAAATAATATGTCTTCACCAAACACCAACAAGAGAATCACCTAGAGATAACCTAGGATACAGAATTTAACAAAATAATCATAAACATGGTTAACGTGTTCAACAAATTTAAAGAACACACAAATAAATCAAGGAACTAAAAGAAGATAGAGATAAACTTCTGACTGAATTCACAAAAGAGGTAGAAATAATGAAGAAAACTCAGGCTGAAATGAAGAAGGAACTGAAAAACTCAATAAGCCAATTAGAAATGACAGGAGAAAGCCTCACCAATAGAACGAACAAAATGGAAAACAGACTGGAAAACAAAGTTGAAGAATTGCAACACTCAGGTAAAGATTATGAAAAAATTAAAAAAACAACAACATATGAATGGAATATGCAGGAAATGTGGAACATCATGAAAAGACCAAATTTACACATCTGGTATTGACCAGATCATCAACAGAATTGTAGAAGAAATTTTCAAAAAAATTAAAGACGTGCCCATATAAATACAAGAAGCACATAGAACTCCAAATAGAAAGGACCAGAAAAGAAGGTCCCCATGGTACATCATAGTAAAAAAAAAAAAAAAAAAAAAAAAAAAAACAACAACAGTAAATGCGGAAGGTGGGACTGTATTGCATAAGAAAGCAGGTTGAGAAGACCCGCAGGCCACTCTCCAGGTGGCCATTCTCCAGGTGGCCACTCCCCAGGTGGTCACTCTCCAGGTAAGTAGATGGTACCTTCCACACCTTGCCTTGACTCCCCCAGCCTCATTCACCCTCCCATCTCCCCTGCCAGTCTCTCCTCCTATCCTGGGTCCTGTCTCATTCCTTGTCTTGGTGCCCCAGACACCTGGGAACCACCACTGCTTCCTGATCCTTTGCATCCAGACCAACCCAGTTCCTTCTCGGATCCCCAGGAGCATTCTGAGCCTGGTCCCACCCTCATCTCCCTTAGCTTCCCTGGGCTGCACGGCCTGCCAGCCTGTTTCCTGGACACTGGGGCTGAGACCTCTCTCGGGTGGGGCCACCACTGCTTTCTGATCTCTTGCATCCAGACAGACCCACTTCCTTCTCAAGGTCCCTAGGAGCCCTCTGGGCCTGGACCCTCCCTCACCTTCTTCTGCTTCCCTGAGCCTGCACAACCCTCCAGCCTCTCTCTGGGGTAAGTCGATTGTGCCCTCTGTGCCTTGCTCCCCCAGCCTCATTCACCCTGCCATCTCCCCTGCCTGTCTCTCCTCCTAGCCTGGGTCCTGTCCCATCCCTTGTCTTGGCACCCCAGACATGGGAGAACCACCACTGATTCCTGTTCCTTTGCATCCAGAACAGCCCAGTTCCCTCTCCTGACCCCCAGGAGCTCTCTGGGCCTGGTCCCCCCCTCACATCCCTTTGCTTTCCTGGGCTGCACTGCCCATCAGCCTCTTTCCTGGACCCTGGAGCAGGCCACCACTGCTTCCTGATCCCTTGCACCCAGAGGGACCCAGTTCCTTCTCGAGGTCCCCAGGAGCTCCTGGGGCCTGGTCCTGCCCTCACCTCCCTCTGCTTCCCTGGGCTGCACAACCTATCTGCCTCTTTCAGGGCTGGCCATTTGGCTTCCCGATCCTTTGCATCCAGACCAATCCAGTTCCTCAGTACAGTCCCCAGGAGCCCTTGGGGCCTCTTTCCTCCCCTATCTCCCTTTGCATGTCTGTGTCACAGCCACCAGCTGCCCCAAGACCAGCATCTTTCCTGGGTCCTGGTCCCAGGCCAGTCCAAACCCCAAATTCCTGAGGCCAAAATCTTTCCTGGAGGGATCCAGACCTTAGGAGAAAGCTTAAGAACATCTGATCCTCATCTGACTTGGGCCTCTGTGGGAACTCCTGAAGACAAAAGCAATCCGGCCGCTCCAATATAAAATCAAAGAGAGAACCGGAAGCTTAGATGAACCAGATTTTCATGCCCAAAAAGTAAACCACAAAGGCATATAAAGTTTACAAAAAGAAGCAGACCTAAACTTGAAAACTTGAGTCTCATACAAGAATCAGAAACTACAAAAGAAATTCACTTGTTAAAATCACAGAAAAAAAAAAAACTAATAACATGAAAAACCAAAATAACTTATCCCCACCAAATATCAACAATCTTCTAGAGGAGTACAATGAGAACCCCCTAGAGGTAATGCAGACATAGACTTCAAAAGAACAATTAAAAACATGATAAAAGATAGGGATAAACTTCTGAATGAATTCAGAAAAGAGCTAGAAGTATTGATGCCTACTCAGGCTGAAATGAAGAAGGAAGTAAAACACTCCATAAGCCAATTAGAAACAATGGGAGAAAGCCTCACCAACAGGATGAATGAAATGGAAAACAGAGTATCAAGACTGGAATAAAGTGGACGAAGTAGATCACTAAAGCAAAGATTAGGAAAAATTTAAGAAATTACAAGAATGGAATACGCGGGAATTGTGTGACACCATAAAAAGACCAAACTTATGAATCATAGGCATACAGGAAGGGGAAGAATCCCAAGATAATGGCATGGACCAGATTTTCAACAAAATCATAGAAGAAAATTTCCCCAAATCGAAGAAAGACATGCCCATACAAATACAAGAAGCATATAGAACACCAAACAGACAGGACCAGAAAAGAAACTCTCCATGGCACATCATAGTAAAAACACTAAGCATAGAGGACAGAGAGACAATACTGAAAGCTACAAAAGAGAAACAACAAGTCACATATAAAGAAAAACCATTAGGATCACAGCTGACTTTTCAATGCAAACTATGAAAGCCAGAAGAGCCTGGACCAAAGTATTCCCAGTGTTAAATGACCACAGATGCCAACCCAGATTACTATATCCAGCCAAAATGTCTATTATAGTTGAAGGGGAAAGAAAAATCTTCCATGACATAAATAGGCTGAAGGAATTCATGTCCACAAAACTGGCCATTCAGAGAGTTCTGGAAGCAATACAAAGAGCTGAAGAAAGGAATGACTATATCCAATGGGTTGTGTAAAGAAATTCAATGAAGATATAACTGTGGAAAATACAGCTATATCAAGAGTGTAAACAGAAATAATAATGACAGGTTTCAATATTCATCTTTTGGATTCAATACTCATCTTTCAATAATAACTTCAAGTATTAATGGACTGAACTCCCCAGTCAAAAGACACAGACCATGTAAATGGATTAAGAAACAAAACCCATCTTTTTGCTGTCTGCAAGAAACTCATCTCACTTTCAAGGACAGTCACTATCTTAAGGTGAAAGGATGGAAAAAAATATATCAAGCAAATGGTACTAAGAAAAAAGCAGGCATTGCAATTCTAATATCTGATAAAAGTAAAACTATTCAGCAGAGATAGAGGGCCACTTCATTCTGATCAAAGGAACAATAAACCAAGAAGATATTACAATTATAAACATATATTCACAAAACTCTGGTGCACCCAACTTCATAAAGAAAAATGCTACAGGACTTTAAGATGCAGATTAATCCCAACTCATTAAGAGTAGGGGACTTCAATAACCCACTGTCTCCATTAGATGGTTTAGCAGGGCAGAGAGTTAAAAGTGTGACATCTAAATTCAATGATACCATGTATCAAATGGACCTAACAGACATCTACTGAGTATTGCACCCAAGCATCAAAGGACATACTATCTACTCAGTACCCCATGGAACCTTCTCCAAAATCAACCATACACTGGGACACAAAACAAACCTCAACAAATACAAAAAGATTGAAATAATTCCATGTATTCTATCAGACCACAATGCAAAAAAGCTTGCAATCAGCACTGGAAGAAGCCCTAGTCACCACATGAACAAATGGAGATTAAACAACACACTCCTGAATGATGAATGAGTCAAAAGAGAAATTAAGAAAGAAATAAAAGTATTGTTGGAACTAAATGAAAAGGACAATACAACACAACAAAACTTCTGGGACATGCTGAAAACTCTCCTTAGAGGGAAGTTTATAGCTCTAAGTGCCTACATCAAAAAATTGGGAAAATCACAAATAAATGACCTAAGACTGCATAACAATACCAAGAGCTGGTTCTTTGAAAAGATAAACAAAATTGACCGACCGCTAGCCCAATTAACCAAAAGAAGGAAAGAGCACCTCCAAATTACAAAATCAGAGATGAAAGGGGAAACATCACAACAGACACCAGAAAGATACACAACATTATAAGGAAATACTTTAAAAACCTATATGCTACTAAATATGAAAACCTAAAAGAAATTGACTGATATCTAAAGGCAGGAGAACTACCAACTAAACCAAGAAGAGAGTAACAGCTGAAACAGAACCATGACACAAAAAGAAATTGAAACAGTAATACAAAACCTCACGACTAAAAAAGCTTGGGACCAGATAGATTTACAGCAGAATTCTTTCAGACATTTAAAGAAGATCTACATCCAATACTAATTAATTTACTCAAAAAGATAGAAATGGAGGGAGAACTTCCAAATTCCTTCTATGAAGCCAGCATCACTCTAATACCAAAGCCAGGTACAACCAAAAAAGCAAACTATAAACCTATATCCTTAATGAACATAGACACAAAAATTCTCAACATGATATTTTCAAACCACATAGAGGAACACATCTAAAACAGACATCAGTTGCTCAGGAAACAGGGGCAAGAATTAACAAATGGGATCTCATGAAACTAAAAAGCTTCTGTACATCAAAGTAGGCAACCAGGAAAGTGATGAGAAAACCCAGAGAATGGGAGAAAGTCTTTACCAGAGACACATCCAACAGAGGTTTAATATCCAAAATATATAACAAACGAAAAAAACAGAGAATCAAAACAAGAAGCAAACCAATTAAAAGATGGGCTAAGTAAAGATGGCTATGATGCATCTTAAAAGATGTTCAACATCACTAATAATTAGGGAAATACAAATTAAAA
>NW_008338996.1:7857783-7936182 GCF_000622305.1 Nannospalax galili | reverse complement strand
AAGAGAACAAATGATACCAAATGTTGGAGAGGATGTGGGGAAAGGGGGAATACTCATCCACTGCTGGTAGGGCTGCAAACTTGTTCAACCCCTACAGAGAGCAGTGTGGAGAACTCTTAAAAAACCACAAATGAACCCACCATTTGACCCAGTTATACCACTCCTTGGCATATACTCAAAAAACTCATCCTATTGCAGAGACACTTGTACATCCATATTTGTTGCTCCTCTTTTCACAATAGCTAAGAGATGGAAGCAACCTAAGTGTCCCTCAGTTGATGAGTGGATAATGAAAATGTGGTTCATATATACGATGGAGTTTTACTCAGCAGTAAAGAAAGATGAAATCATGAAATTTGCAGGTAAATGGATGGAACTAGAAACTGTTATATTAAGTGAAGTAACACAGACTCAGAAAAAAAAATGATGTATATTCTCCCTCATATGTGGATCCTAGCACCAAATCCTGATAAGTGAGTATGTATACAGACATAACTACAGGAACCAGCATAATGGAAAGGAACTGGGGAGGTAAAGGAAAAGAACCTGAAATTGAAGAACAGTAGGAAACAAGCATTAATAAATTGATAACAATTTGGATAGTTTAAGGGAGGGAGGAGGGAGGGTATACAAAGAACCTAGGGTATAAAAGGAAAGAAGGAGCTCAAGAGAGGTAGGACCATAGGAGAAGGGTATTATTTAGGGAGAAAGGGGGAAAAATGGGGGCACTGAAAAGATAAGGTCAGCTCTGAGATTGAAGGTGGGGAGTCAAATGGCAAATGGACAGGCAAGGTCTGCGGACAGATTTAATGTGGGAAATGCAGAAGCTTCCCAAGGTTTCCTGCCTGCACAACTGGATAGGTGACAGTACCATTTATAAAAGAAAATCAGATCTATATGACACACAGTAATTAAAAGTACCAGACTGGTGGAACTCTTATTGAAAGTTTAACAGCCATACTTTGAGGTCTATACTAATTTTGTCAGAGGGACATAAAGGAAAGTTTTAAAGGACAGTTTTTGCTCCTTGCCCTCCTAGGTTGACTAGTTCCAGGGGACTATGAGCATCTCAAAATGTCCAGTAATTGTGGTGGGTGACCTGTCCTCTTGATCAAGGAGGCTGAGAAGACCCCATGAGATGGACATGAACCAGTGTCCAGTCTACAAACAGGTGGGTCAACACAGAGGAAACATTTCTTCCATGCTTCCAAGTGAAGCCAGCCATAGTTGAGCAGGACCTTTTACTTATCTTCACCTTGGCAGAACTGACAAAAGAAAGGGGCCAGGGGCTCCTCCTAAGCCCATGTGACCCATGAGGAACAGATCCTCCAACGATCTTAAGAGTAAACATAAAGTATAACCAAAGATTAAAGGGGCCAATATAACTTTTTAAGAGTCCATATGTATAGCTAAAGGCTACATAACAAGCAACAATGCCAGATAGGAGATACCTTCTTTTGAGCTGTTGGCCAGGGTGGCCCAAGGGACTCCCAGATAGTAACCCAGCATAGAACTGGGAAAATGAACAGCAGACCCCAATCTTACCTAAAGGAATATTGACAACTGATTGCTGCTAGATGAGGAACAGCTGACCTTCCTCAAACAAAGACCTCTAGATAGGCTGACTAAATTCACCAGATGGACAAGTAGTGGGGAACGGCTGGGGATGCAGACAACACAGTGGACAGTAGCAGGGATAACAGAGTATAAGGGCTCTAGTTGGGGGAGGGAGGCTATGGGAGGATGCCATCTGGGAAGTGGTTGTATAGTTGAATAAGATGGTTTGGGATGTTCTGTGTGATATACACACACAGAAAAAAAAAAACAAATTAAAAAGTGTATTATATTTGAGGAGGAAGCATAAAAGTTTACATTATGTTAATTAGTAGAGGTGATGAACATTACCATTGAAATCTACCTGATGACTTTATAGACATACATAGGCTCCAAGGACCCAAGTGCAAATGATTATGACTAGTAATAATCAGATACATACAGATTAGAGATCCATGTGCTTACATCTCAGTGTTAGTAGCACAAACAATGAGTCTTTCTGTAAGAAACAGTGTATTTTAGAATGAAATGGAGATTTCCTTTGAGGGCTAAAAACTCATTCAATTTTATGTCTTACAGAGCTTATACTGAGTTCAATATTGTATAACTGTATTGATTCAACAGCAAACCTAGAAATTTTATAGCCACTTTTGAAGGAGCTGTGTCTTTGCTCTGAAAACTGTTATTGGGCATGTTAAAGCTGTAAGGATAAGCTTCTTCTAAAAAATAATATTAAAAAATGTAGGAAACAGTTTTAATATTCCTTCATTTCAAAGTTGTGGACTACACTCCTTTGCTTTGATTCTGTCTGACTTCTGACTTTAGTAAATAAAATAACTCACTAGGGCAGAGGTGATGTGACTTCAAAATGCAATGCAACTTCACCACCATTTTTTTTCCAGAAGATTCTCACTAAAGAGCTAAGCTATCAGGGACTCAGTCTTAAAGCTTGAGTGTCATGATTCTGGAGATGTCTAAGCAAGTCCATGTTGAGATATACCCTCCTAAATTCTAACTGTTGAAGAGAAAGAGCTAAGCATCCAGTTCCCACCCACCCAAACACATTGCTCCTCGTCCTGGCAGCAGCCAGGATCATGCATCATCTGCCATTCCTTTTCCAGGTTTCTGAACTTAAGAAATACAGAAGATGCTAAAATAACTACATTTATCTTAAAGCATTACATTTGGAGCAAATTGAGCAACAACAGATAGCAGATTCATCTTCTAATGTTTCAAATCATACTGTCATGGTTGGGTTAAAGTGTCAACTTGACACAGCCCAGAGTTTCTGAGAGGAGAGCCTCAATTAAGGAATTGTGGAGATCATCTTGGCTAGTGGATTAGTAATTGACTCAAGAGGGCCCAGAATACTGTGGGCAGCACAATCCCTAGGTAGGTAGTTCTGGGCTGCATAAAGGCTAGCTGAGCTTTGGCATGAGCAAACCAGACAGTCATCCAGCAAGGAGTGTTTCTCCACAGTTCTTGCCTCCTGGTTGCTGCTCCGAGTGTCTGCCCAGACTTCCCAGAATGGTGGATTGTGATCTGGATATGTAAATTAAATAAACCCTTTCTCCACAAGTTGTTTGGGGTCAGAGTGTTTTATCATAGCAATGTAATGAGACTAGAACATAACACTTTGTTATTACTGCCCTTTAAAAATCAGACTCTTTACTGGTAGGATAGTATGTGCAGAGGCTGTGGAGCATATGTACCGAGCAGGGGCCAGGGGAGCAAGTCAGTAAGCAGCATTCCTCCATGGCCTGTGCTCCAGCTCCTGCATCCAGGTTCCTGCCCTGAGTTCCTACCTTGGGCTCCCTAATGAACTGTGACCCAAGAGATGTAAGCTGAATAAAGTCTTTCCTCCCCAAGTTGGTAGTTGTCAGAATATTTTGTCACAGTAATGGAGAAATAAACTAGGACAGAAATTGGTACCAGGATCGTGGGTTATTGCTGTGACAGACCTTGGTGTTTTTAAGAGGACTGTGGAAGTGTTTGGAACTTTGGGCTGGAAAAACCATTGAGTGCTTAGAGTGTGTTTCTGTGGAGCTTGGAACAGTTATGCTGAAAGAGTTGTGAACAATGGAGGCCTGGCTTGTGAAGCTTCAAAGGGAAGCAGAGATTATCAGAGCTGTTATTGCGAGATTTTGGATTGAGAATCAGTGGGTTCTGGTCAGCTAGAGCTGAAGAATCAGCTGTGATTAAGAAGAGGCCAGAATCTGAAGCATAACCTTTGCTTTACTGGGACAATTGATGCTGGTTAGCTGGGGCTGAAAAATCAGCTGTAAGTAACAAGAGACCAGCATCATTGTGGTGAAGTCTTCTGGGAGGTATTTCTTCAGGGTCAGCACATAGAGGGGACCCGAGCCTCCATCTCAAGCTGGAAGCAGGACTTGATAATGTGTAAGAGTCTCCCGCATGGTTCTGGTGTTGAAATCATGATGTGGTCACAGAAAGCATCTGAGGCTTGGCACTCTGAGAGGCCAGGAAAGGCCATAGGTGAAAGTGCACCTTCAGTTGCAGTGAAGACCCCAGGATTGAAGGGGTCATAGAATCTGAGGCTTTGCACCCTAAGAGGCAAGAAGAGGCCATTGGTGAAGGTGTAGCCTCAGTTTCAGTGGAGAACCCAGCTTTTTGGAGATGCTAGGACCTTGGGATGACCACCAAGGAGAGCAGTAGGTATGGAATGGAGCTGGCCTGGGTCTGGAAGATGAGCTGGGTGTGCTGTGGACTGCAGAGTCAGAGAAGTGGAGCTGCTAGAACCCTTTGGAGCCCAGAAGATTGTGAGTGAATCCTAGATGTCCAACCTTGAGCTACTTTGCTGGACTTTGGTTTTGCTTAGGTATGCCTGATTCTTCCCTTTGAAATAAGACTGCATGTTTTTGATTTTACAGAAGCCCATCCACAGTTAAGAAACTTTTAAAAAGAGAGTATGGACTTTGGGTGTTTGGATTTTTTAAGGACTGTGGGGTTCTTTAGGTTGTACTGTCTTATGTTGTGATATTAATGTTAACATCATATCTTGGGGACAAGAATAGGAAAGGTTATGGTTTAAGAGTGATGTTTTTGTGTGTCAAGTTGACTAGGGGTCAATTGTGCTGGATAGCTTTAGTGTCAACTTGACTCACCTGCCTTGAGGGAACCTCGATTGGGGAATTTCCTTCATTGGACTGGCCTGTGGCCATGTCCATGGTGCATCTTCTTGATTGTTGAGTGATGTGGGAGGGCCCAGCCCCCAGCTCACTGTGGGTGGTGCCACCCCTGGGAAGGCAGGCCTGTGTTGCATAAGAAAGCAGGCTGAGCAGGGGCCAGGGGAGCAAGTCAGTAAGCAGCATTCCTCTATGGCCTGTGCTCCAGCTCCTGCCTCCAGGTTCCTGCCCTGAGTTCCTACCTTGGGCTCCCTAATGAACTGTGCTCAGAGAGATGTAAGCTGAATAAAGCCTCCCCCCCAACCACCAAAAAAAAAAAAAAAAAAAAACAAAAAAACAAAAAAACAAAACAGTAAAAGCACAGAACAAAAGGTGAATACTGAAGGCCGAAAAAGAAAAAAAGCAAGCTACTTATAAAGAAAAACACATCCAAATTACAGCTGACTTTTCAATGCAAACTATGAAAGCCAGAAGAGCCTGGATCAAAGTAGTCCCAGTTCTAAATGACCATAAATACTTAAACTGTAATACTTTACCCAGAAAAAAATGGCTATTATAATAGATGGGGAAAGAAAAATCTTCCATATCATGAATAGACTGAAAGAATTCATGTTCACAAAAACAGCCTTTCAGAGAATTTTTGAAGCAATACAAGGAGATAAAGAAAAAAGTGACTATAGCCAAGGAGCAATAGAAAGAAATTAAATGAAGGTATAACTGTAGAAACATAAAGTTACACCAAGAATGCAAACAGAAATAAAAGGATGGAAAAAATACACATCTTTCAATAACAACTTTAAATATCAGTGGGCTGAACTCCTCAGTCAAAAGACATTGGTTAGATGAATGGATTAAGAAACAAAATCCAAGTTATTGTTGTCTGCAAGATACCCATTTCACCTTCAAGGGCAGTTACTACCTTAAGTTGAAAGGATGGAAAAAAATTCCAAGCAAATGGCACTAAGAAACAAGCAGAAGTTGAAATTCTAATATCTGATGAAACAGCCTTCAAACTAAACCAATCAGAAGAGATAAAGAGGGTCATTTCATTCTGATGAAAGGAACAATTAACCAAGAAGACATTACAATCATGAATATATATGCACCAAACTTTGGTGCATCCAGCTTTATAGAAACAGTACTATAGAATTTTAAGACACAGATTAATCCCAACTCACTACTAGTTGGTGATTTCAACACCTCACTGTCTCCATTAGATTGGTCAACCACACAAAGAATAAAGAGACATCTGAATTATATGATAACATACATCAAATGGACCTAACAGACATCTACTGAATATTCCACCCAAGAACAAAAGAATACTTTCTATTCAGGACCCCAAGAAACTTTCCCCCAAATCAACTACATACTGGAGCATGCACACACACACAGACACACAGACACAGACACAGACACAGACACACACACACACACACACACACACACAAACCCTCAACAAACAAATCATTTGAAATAATTCTGTGCATTCTATCAGATCCCAATGAAATAAAGCTTAAAATCAACACCAGAAGAAGCCCTAGCAAGTACATGAACTCATGAAAGTTAAACAACACACTCCTGAAAGATGAGTGGATCAAAGGAGAAATTAAAAAAGAAATAAA
Source organism: Nannospalax galili (assembly GCF_000622305.1). Lineage (NCBI taxonomy): Eukaryota > Metazoa > Chordata > Mammalia > Rodentia > Spalacidae > Nannospalax > Nannospalax galili. The sequence goes on along the minus strand of NW_008338996.1, from coordinate 7,929,857 downwards.
AGCATTCCTGGAATTAAACAAAAAGGACAATGCAATGGAACACAATCTCTGTGACACTTTAAAAGCAGTTCTAAGAGCTAAGTTTATAGCTCTAAGTGCCTACATTAAAAATCAGAAAGACCACAAATAGAAGACCTAATATTACAACTCAAGACTCCTGAAAGGCAACAATAAATGAAACCCAAGCTCAGCAGACATGAAGAAATAACAAAAATCATAGCAGAAATTAATGAAATAGAAACAAAGGAAACAATACAAAGAATCAGTGAATCTATGAGCTGGTTCTTTGAAAATATAAACAAAATAGACAGACCCTTAGCCCAGTTACCTAAAAGAAAGAGCACCTCCAAATCAACAAAATCAGAGATGAAAGGGGAAATATCACAAGAAACAAAAAATGTTCAGAACATTATAAGGGAATACTTTAAAAATCTATATGCTATTAATTTTGAAAACCTAAAAAAATTGGATGTATATCTAAAATCATGGGAATCACCAAAGCTAAACCAAGAAGATAGCAACAGCTTAAACAGACCCATAACATTTGTGGAAATTGAAACAGTAATATAAAACCTCCTGACTAAAAAAACCAAAGCCCAAATGGATTCACAGCAAAATCCTACCAGACTTTTAAGGAGACTTATATACAATACTACTTAAATTATTTAAAAGATAGGAACAGAGGGAGAATGACCAAATTCCTTCTGTAAAACTAGCAGCAGTGCAATACCAAAGCCAGTTAAAGAAATAACCAACATAGAAAACTATAGACCCATATCCTTACCGAACATAGCTGAAAAATTTCTCAACAAAATATTTGCAAATCACATACAAACACACAACAAAACATCATCTGCTATGATCAAGTTGCCTTTACTTCAGAGATGTAGGGAAGGTTCAATAAGTGTAAGTCAATAAATGTCACAAATCATATAAATGGACCCAAAGACAAAACCACGTGGCCCTCTCAATAGGTACAGAGAAAGCCTTTGCCAAAATTCAACATGCATGTGTGATAAAATCCTAGAGGTAATTGGACTGGAGGGACCATACCCCAACCTAATTAAAGATATATACAACAAAACCACAGCCAACATCATTTTAGATGAAAAACTGATAGCATTCTCATTAAAACCAGACAAGGTTGTTCACCATCTCCACTCCTTTTCTCATATAGTGCTTGAAACTCTTGATAGTGCATTAAGAGAAATGAAAGGGGTGCTCACTGGAAAAGAACAGGTCAAATTATCCTTTTTTGCAGATGATATGATATTACACATCAGAGATGCAAAAAATCCACAGGAAATGCCTAGAAATTATTAACATTCAGTAAAGTGGCAGGATATAAAATCAACCTATGAAAGTCAGTAGTCTTTCTATATACCATAACAAGCAATTGGAGAAAGAGTATATGGAAATCCTCCCATTTACAATAGTATCAATAAATAAATAAATAAGAATAAACCTGGCCAAAGACATTAAAGGCTATCTACCATGAAAAATTCAAATTTTCAGAGAAATAGATTGTGAAATACACCAGAAAATGGAAGGACCTCCCATGCTCATGGATTGGAAGAATTAATAATGTGAAAATGACCATTCTACCAAAATCCATTTAGAGATTCGATGCAATAGCAATCAAATTCTCATGACATTTTTCATAAAATTAGAAAAAGCCATCCTAAAATTCATATGGAACCACAGAAGACCCCCATATAGCCAAAGCAACCATGAGCACAAAGAGCAATGCTGGAGGAATTACTATACCAGATCTCAAACTATATTACAAAGCTATAGTCATAAAAACAACATGGGACTGGCACAAAAATAGATCCATAGATCAATGGAACATAATTGAAGATTGAAACATGAGTACATGAAATTTCAGCCACCTGATAGTTGACAAGGGGGATAAGAACACTCACTGGAGGAAAGACAGCATCTTCAGCAAATGGTGTTGGCAAAACTGGATCTCCACCTGTAGAAGAATGAAACTAGACCCTTTTCTTTTGCCTTGCACAAAAGTCAACTCCAAATGGATCAAGGACCTCAATGTGAAACCTGAAACTCTGAAACTATTAGATGAAAACATTGGCAGTAACCTACAATATATGTGTGCAGGAAAGGATTTTCTAAATCAGACATCAGTTGCTCAGGAATTAAGGTCAAGAATCAACCTCATTAACTAATAAGCTTTTTTACAGCAAAAGAAAAAGATGCAGAGAAAGTACATCAAGAAAGCACAGAGAAAACCCACAGAGTGGAAGAAAATCTCAGCAACGCATCGGACAGAGGTCTAACATCCAGGATATATAAAGTACTAAAGCCAGAGTCAAGAAAGAAAGTGACCCAATTAAATGTTGAGCTAAGTATCTAAACAGAGACTTCTCAAAAGAATAAATGCAGATGGCTGATAAACATCTTCAAAAGTGTTCAACATTTTTAGTAATTAGGGAAATGCAAATTAAAACCACTTTAAGATTTCATCTTAGCCCCAAAAAATGATAACCAAGTGCTGGAGAGGAGGTGGGGAAAAGGGAACGCTTACGCTCATCCACTGCTGGTAGGAGTGAAAACTTGTTCACCCCTATGGAAAGCAGTGTAGGGAACTTTTTACAAACTAAAAATGAACTTACCATTTGATCCTATTTTACCACTCCTTGGTATATACCTCAAAGACTCAGCCTATTGCAGAGATATGTGTCCATCCATGTTTGCTGCTGCTCTGTTCACAACAGCTAAGAGATGGAAGCATCCTAAGTGTCCCTAAACTGGTGAGTGGATAATGAAAATGTGGCACACAATGGAATTTTACTCAGCATTAAAGAAAGACGAAATCATGAAATTTGTGGGTGAATGGATGAAACTAGAAACTGTTATAGGAACATCGAAACACACATTGAAAGAAACAAATGACATGTGTTCTCCCTCACATGTGGATCCTAGCACCAAATCCTTATATGTCAGTATGTATCCTGATATAATTGCAGGAACCAGGATAATGAAAAGGAACCTGGGAGGTAAAAGGAAAGAAGGAACCTGGGAGAGAACAGTAGGAGACAAATGTTACTATGGGGAAATGAATAAAATGGGGATATTTAAATGGGAAGGGTGGAGGGAGGTTTATACAAGAAACTTTGGGAATAAAGGGAAAGAAGGAGCTCAAGAAAGGTGGGACCATGGGAGAATGGTATTGCCAAGGGCTTAATGGGGAAAATGGGGAAACTTTTAATGGGGAAGCCATGATGGAAGAGTTAGACAGGGAGGGGGAGAGAAGAGAGATAAATAATATCTAGCTGGTGTAAAATATCAGAGGAAATCATATTAGTCCACCAACCTAATGGCAAATTATGCATACAATATCTCTACATGAGTCCATGTGTGTAGTGAAAGGCTACATAACTATAAACTTTGCCAGACAGGAGAAACCTTCCTTTGAGTTGTTGGCCAGGGTGGTCCAAGAGACTCCCAAAATTACACAGGCTGTTGCCATAGCCCTTGATTGCCTCACAGAACCTGACGGTAAGACCCTGTTGCTGAAGACAGAACATTGGACACAGGATTTGGAGGAATGAAACTGGAATTGACCTGGAAACCCCTTCCCCTGAAACTTAGCTCTCATAGTTTTGGAGAGCATTATGCAAGGTGCTGAGGGAGAACATGAATCAATGGTCTAACACCAGCTTCAACACTAAATAACCATATCAATGACTAGCACAGCATATAACATTGGTGCAGTAGTGGCACTTTTACCTTGGGGACAATCAACAGCTACCTAATTTTGCTAAAAGCTAGCTCAATGGGAGAAAGCTCATGTGCAATGTTTCAAATAAAACCAAATACATATTGGTGGAAAAGTCATAGATCTTAGAGAAAACCCCAAGACTGTCACATCCCTAGACTAATGCAATTTCTTAATATGTGCAAAATATGTATCCTTATATTTATAGAAATTTATCCCAGTAACCACTCATCAAAGAAACCTCTTTTGTACCAGTTGGAGACTTTTACAGAGTACCACAGCTGGTCACGCACAGACATTATGTGTGTATTGCTTAAGTCTAAGTGGTGCACCTACAATGTAACCTCTATACCTAAGGCTCATAGAACATAGAACAAGGGGTAAAGAGGACATTTAATGAACATCTCAATTCTCATTAATGAAGCTCCTTCATGCAGCAGAGGGCCAGGAACACCAAATGCCACAAATCATCAAAGTGTAGAGATTTAAGAGCCTGCAGAATACTGGTCCTTGGACAGGACTCCTATATGAAACCACCCACCCAGGACTCAGGGACCATTGTAGAAGAGGAGGAGGAAAGATTCTAAGAGCCAGGGAGGATGTACATGACCACATGGAAATAGAGTTCTACAAGCTCCTGGGACCGTGCTCATATGAATCTACAGCAATGGTTTCGGCATGCACAAGATTCATGCAAACTCGAGCAGACAACAACACAGCAGAGAACTTGGGAAATGAGCAGCAGGCCCTAATCTTAGCTGGAGAAATATTGGCAAGTGACTACTGCTAGGTGGGAAAGAGCTGATCTTCTGGAAGCAAGGCCACTAGATAGGCTGCCTAGACCTCAGTAGATGAACTTGTACTGAGGGATGTCTGGGGACACCAACTTGACACAAATGACAGAATGTATGATTTATAGTAGGGAGGCTGTGGGAGGGTTTGAGTGGGAAAAGGGATATAAAGATGATTAAGATTGAGATGTTCTGTATGAAATACATAAAAATTCAATTAAAAATTTAAAGTTATATTCTCTTTCTGTCTCTTTCTCTGACTCTTTCAATACTTTTTACACATATAAATATTTTTTTTTTCCTTTTTGGATTTCCAACCTTGCCTTGCCTTGGTAAAAATGTCTATGTTTTATACTTCATAGTTTAAAATATGCTGGTATATAATGTTTAAATTATTTCTTAGTGCAAGTGGTTTATCAATGAATGGAATATATATCATTTTTCTCTAGCAAGGAAACAATGTACAAAATTAAGACATTTGGGAAATTAAGTTGTTTTAAAATACAACTGCTGCTTACTTTATCTTTCCCTTATTTTACCAACTTTTCCTTTTTCCATTTCTTGGACACCCACTTCTCTTTTAGAGAATTCAGGACAATCCTTTCCAAGCACCTTCTATGAAACATGAACCTAGAAATCAAGTTCTCACAATTCTATTAAAGAGCAACTCACAATGCCGTGGGGCAAGAACTGAGAAGTGTGGTGTCAGGGTCATGACAAGTGGATAGAGGAGCTGTCTAACTCTGAAAAAGAATTTGTGGGCTCCACATCGCAGAGCAGGTGCAATTTATGCTGCATTCGGCAGAAGGAGTAGGACATATCAGCAAACAGAACTTGGAAGTAAAGGCAGTGCTGGCCCCTGAAACTCCTAGTTTGCAGATGTTGGGAAGAGTAAATCCAACACAAGAGAGCATTAGCTTTAGCTTTAGCCAGGAATGAGGCTGTAGGAAGAACAAGTATGAAGAGCACGGCTGGCCACAGGAACAAAGGTTCACTTGTGATTCTGAGTGTCTTTTGGCCTGTCTTCCAACTTTTAAAATTAAAGTGACATGATTCAGGAACATATAAAGACAGGGGAAGATTAATGTGGTGTATCTATTGGCTCTCAAATGACATACTATTTGAGGGTGACAAGTTCTGTGGCTACCCAGGGACTTTCCATCAGTTCATTAAAATGATTTACTGAGCTTTGGTGAGTATGTGTTATAGAGTCAGCAAAGAGCCTAAAGTTGTGGAAAATAACTGAAATATCAAGTATGCTTCATTCAAGATGATACTTTTTGGATCACTAAGGATGTGCTAGGCACAAGGAGTACAATGACAAAGTGTCCTTTTTTTTTGACTGTTAGCACTAATGGAACAAAACAGAATGGGATGACTCCAATTAATTTTCTGTGGTGTAGTACCATGTAATGAGTTTCTACCATATACATAAGTCACTGTGATTGTAGCTGGATGGATCTGCACTTGTATATAAAGCACCATTTACTAAGGAAATATCTGCCTCCAAAATGCTCATGATGTACTGCCTAAATAATGTAGAGAATCAATTATAACATAGGGAAAATTATTAGGAAAAAGTCATGAATTTCCTTAATAGTAATTCCAACAGAGGTATGGGGCTGGGTGGTGACTGAGCATTCACAAGTACGGTAGTTTGAATGAGAGAAGTACCTGACAGGCTCAAGTTGGTGGTACTATTTGCAAAGTTTGTGGAACTGCAGCCTTTCTGGGGAACACACATCACTGGGGGTGGACTTTGGGAGTTCATAGCCTTGTTCCACTTGAGTTGATCACTTTGCTATATGTGCCTGCTTGAAGATGCGCATGATCAGCTTTCTGTTCTGGCTGCCTCCTGCCATGCCTCCCTGCAATGATGGATTTTTATTCCTCTAAAGCTATAATCCAAATAAACTCTTTATTGTATAAGCTGCCTTGGTCACAGTGTATTAACAGCAACAGAAATGTAACTGTTCTGGTTTGTTTCTCCGTTGCTGTAACAAAATACTCTGACCAATACCAACTTGGGGTGGAAAGGGTTTATTCCGCTTACATCTTCCAGGTCACAGTTCATCAGGGAGCCCAAGGAAGGAACTCAGGACAGGAACTGGGAGGCAGGAGCTGGAGCACAGGCCATGGAGGAATGCTGCTTGCTGGCTTGCTCCCCTGGCCCCTGCTTAACCTGCTTTCTTATACAACATAGACCCACCTGCCAGGGCTCAATCACCCATAGTGGGCTGGGCCCTCCCACCTCACTCAATAATCAAGAAGATTCCCCACAGACATGGCCAAAGGCCAGTCTAATGGAGGAGATTCCCCAATTGAGGCTCCCTCAACCCAGGTGTGTCAAGTTGACACTAAAGCTACCCAGCACAGTAACTAATACAGAACTTAGCACCAGAGTGGGCTGTTGCTTTGAAGAACCAGACCATGTAGTTTTTGGGAGAAAGTAGAAGTTTGGAAGTTTGGAAACAAAGTTGAAGGCTGTAGACAGAGTTTAATGGGCCATTCCAGAAGGACCCTGGAAGAAAGTAATGTTGAGAGCAGTGAAGTTTCAGAGGGAAACAAGAACTTAAACAACAATTGGGATATTTTGGCAAAGAATCTGGTCGTGGTCTACGTGATACCTAAGAACTTACCAGAGGCTAAATTTAAATGGAATAGACTAATTTCTTTGGTGGAGATTTCAAGACAACTTAATGTTGAATCTAAGTTTGGTTATTAATGATAAACATTTATGCATATCTATAATGAAAAAGAACAAGAGGGGCAGAAAGAAATACAAAACGTACAGTCTGGAGAGAAAAAGAGCATCAGGACACTACATGTTGCAGCCAAGGCTGTCAGAGTGTATCTTAGAAGAGAAGCTCTCATTGTTAAAGAGATAAGGACAAAAAAAGAGTCCTCCTGTTCTACTGAATAAATGAACAATGAAAAAAGAGCCCCCAGGACAAGACTCTACCCTGCTAGGCTTCCAATTTGTTTAGGGAAAAACCCAAGGAGTTTCCTGTTCCTACGAAAACACAACATACAAAACCTTCTGAAACACAACATACAAAACCTTCTGGTACTTTGGAAGGAGGCCAAGGTCTATTGAAAGCTGACAGTCTAACTCAGCTTGTAGTGGTACTGGCTTTAAAGGCATGAAAGATATGTACATGAAGGGATCATTAATTCTTACTCCAGTTTCAGAGAGCCACTGAGGCCTGGCACTGTGAAGCAGGTGAGTCCCTAAATAAAGAAGGACTGAGGAAGCCAAGAGGCCCTGGGAGGTCATTGCTTGAAACTGTGAATATCAAACTTTGATTACAATGGAAACCCCAAGACATTGGAGATGCCAGAGCTATGAGACATCTGCCCAGGTGAGCTGTATACAGGGAGTGGAATCAGCCCAAGAGAGAAATACATATTATATGCAAGAAAGCTCGAGGGCCTGAACCATCTAAAGCCTTTGGAATTAAAGTCCTAGACACAGGATATGGAGCTACAGGATTTGGTGTTTGACCTGCTGGTTTTCAGTCATGTTTTGGTTTTTACTATGCCCCCATTTCTCTCTTTTAGAATGGGAATGTGTATTCTGTGCCATGGTATGTTGGAAGTGTATAACTTTCTTTTTTATTTTATGTGGGCTTACAGTTTAAGAGTTTGCTATGAGTCTCAGAAGAGGCTTTGAATGTTGGACTGTTGAATAGTGTTGAGACTGTTAAAAACTATGAGTATTTTTGAAGTGGGGCTAAATGCATTTTGCATGATGGAATGCCCATGAGCTGATGAGGGCCAGGGAGTGGAATGAGGTGGTTTGAATGAGGAAAATACCTGAAAGGCTCCAAGTATTTGAACATTTGGCCCCAGTTGGTGTCTCTCTTTGTGTCAGTTTGGGAAGTGTGCCCTTGCCAGAAGAAGCATCACTAGAGTAGATGTCAAGAGTTCATAACCTTACTCTCTTCCTGTTGGCTTCCTGTGCCTGCTTGAAGATGTAAGCACTCAGCTTTTTGTTCCTGCATTGCCTTCCCTGACATGATGAACTGACTTCCCGCTGGAACTGTAAACCAAATAAACTCCCTTCTGTTCTATGACAGCAACAAAAAGGTAATTAATAAAATAAGTCTCTATAATATCAGACATTTTATAAATGCAATCTCAGTATCTTCACGGTGGTTCATAAATTGACACATGCTTGACTTCATTTGATAACCAACAATAGTTTAAAGAGATTAAAGTAACTTATCTAAATATAATCATTGCTGAGCAGGACAATAGAAATGTCCAGACATAGCATATTCAGAAAATCAATACAAGGGTGCCATGATGTTTAATGTGTACACATCTTTCTGGTTTACTTGAATTCATCTTGCACCAGTTACATGGCTGGAACCCATTTGCACCCCCTCACCTTTTCTGAACATTTACAATAATAACGAGTAAATAATATCAATCCATGCACATTGTTTCTTGCCAGACCCTACATTTAGAGAACTCTTCTTTTCTCTGAGCATGATTTTGCCTGAGAACATGTCATAGTTTCAGGTGTTAAAGATGTTAAGATGCAAAAAGCTTCTTGTGATGGATCAGTGTGCAAGTGACTTTGGATTGAAGGCCTGGCATTTGAAATCTGAACAGATCCATGAGTGGTCTTAGAGCAAAAATAAACTTGTGATTGTAAATAATGCATGCCCTGACATATCCCTTGTGGGGAGTTCAGTAATGAGATCCAGTCACCAAACATGATGCTCCATTGAGTTGTAAGGGAAAACAACATTCTTAAAAACTGATATTGTGAGTTAAGATCCATGGCTGAATTCCATTTGTCTTTGTACTTCACAACAATTCAAACCAGATTATTTAATACTGAAACCACAGGAAAACAATCTCTACTGCCAGCCCCTTCCTTTCTCCCTCTTGACAGATCTCTTTTGTTCTCAAAATACAGGTTGGAAACAAAAGCTGTTTATTAAAGTTTTCTGAGGTTGCATGATGAAACGCTTTCATAACTGATTGTGAAGTACTAGGGTAATTTTAATCAGTGTGTAGGATTTTCATTGATTCCTCAGGTTTCCCCTTTTCCCAAAAGGTTAAGTGAAAGCCTCCATCCCTCTGGGTTATGTTTTAATGCAGACTAAGAAAACTTCCGATAACTGGAAAAAGAATATGAAGAGATTTTTCATGAAAGACACAAGGCTTGCATTCTACCTCATTAATGTCATTCTTGGCATGTTGCTCAATCTGAAAAATAAGGAGATTTGTAAAAGGAATTTATGGCCTTTGATTAATGATTTAGGATACTGAACATATATGCAGTGATATTTTGAATTTTTCTATGTGTATGCCATAATCACTTACGGCAGAGACTAGTGTCAGAATCTGAAGTTCTGCTCACAGTTTTGAAACACTGAGTGTCAAATCTAGTCACAGTTAGATGTGCCATTCAGTGTGGGTCTCGGGGTCAGTCACCATCTGCTGCAAGAAGAAGCTTATCTGGTCAGAGTTGAGAGATGTGCTAATACATGGGCATAACAAATATATCATTAGGAGGCAGTTAATATCTCTTAATTAACTATGTTAGGGCAACAGGGCAGAGAGGAATGGAAGAGACTCTGGCCTACACATGCATCAGTACACTCATGCACATACAACACACACACACACACACACACACATCATTTCATGTAACTCTTTGCAATTTGTCTCTTCCCCTTCCTCCTCCTCTGCCTCCTTCTTCTCCTTTGATTCTTCAACAAGTTTCTTAAAACTATGCTGTCCTTGAAATTGTTATACAGCCAACGATGACCTTGAACTCTCAATCTTCCTGTCTCTCTTCCCAAGTACTAGGACTATAGACATGTGCCATCACACCCAGACTGTAGTTTCTGTGTGCATCTATAATTAGGTCCACCAGCAGGGGAACAAGCTATCATCATATGCATTTTTGGGGAGAGGCCTCATATTAAATCATAGAATCCATATTCCAGTGATTTATTGTTTTCATTATAGTTTTATTTGTTTGCTTAAAGAATTCCCTTTTGCTATTTTTGCCGGGGACTCCAACCTGTGACCCCCGGCGAGGTGAGGATTGGGGATGAGTAAGCACACCGTTCGCCAGCCCACACCGCCCCCATTACCCAGGGACACTCAGAGGCAACGGGGTGCCTAGTCAAGCAGGGACTCATTTATTGCAAGTGTTCCAAAGCTTATAAAGGCACCTGGAACTCCCCTCTCCCCAACGAGGGTGTATGTTAAGGATGGTCACTCACTGATCATGCACCCCTCAGCAGTGCGGAAGTATTCTTCAGACTTTCAAAGCAAGCCAGGCCATGCCCCGAGTAACTTCCTTTCCGACCTATGCAAGGTGGGGCCTTTAGGTCCCCACAATTTTAATTAAGAAAATTCTATTGGTGACAAATTCTCTTAGTTGTCCATCCTCAGAAAACAGATGATGCTAACAACCTCCATTGTATCCATTTGGCCACCTATTGATTACCTTTGTTCATTCAGTTTTTTAAACTGCTCCTCCCATGACATTTGCTATTGTCACCATGGCCTGGTCAGTCTTTGATATCTAGCTATAGTTGGTTAGTTATTGAATAAGATTTCTAGGTTGCTAGGCTGGTCTTCTGCTAGATAAAAGAGGACCTTGTTGGGATATTTCATTATTTATTTGCTCTATGTTCACTGGTATTTCCGGGTTGGTGCTTAAATTCATCCTTCAGTCTTGAACATATGAGCTGAGATACCCTTAGGAACCAACTCTCTTGTCTCTTAGGTCTCAAGGTCCATAGTATTTCTTTTTTGTTTCTCAACCTTATTATGTATGTTATATATTTAATTTCTGAATATTTCAATTATACTTATTAGGAAAATAGCCATCTAGTTAATGTTTCTGTAGGTGGAAGTATTTTTTCAATCATCTAAAAATCATAATTTTGAAGTTTTCTTGCCTCCAGGCACATGATGATGTTCGTCTATATGTACTATTTCATTTTTCCATAATAAATAATGAGCAAGCTATCATATCTCAACTCACAGCTGAGTTCTGAGGTTCAGGGAAGGGGAGGGGCATAATATTTAACCCAGTTAGCTTCCTCATATATTTTCAATAGTTTGACTCATTTTTAAAGTCTCACTGATACTCTGTTCAGGACTGTAGATCTACATTTAGATCTGGCTTTAGAGAATGAGGTGAATTCTTGATGACACAACATTTCTGGGAGAAACTAATAAAAAGGTAGGAGATTCAGGAGTTAGAACATCTGAAATAAGTGAAGAAATATAAGTACTGGAGAGCAAAGACTATTTTCCCACAGTTGAATAACTCGGACGACACATTTGAGAAGGCATGATCAGGATTAATAATCAAAAATTACAAGAATACAGAGTTCTGCTTCATTATAAGGAAAAGAGGTTACAGATGTGTGAAATGAAGGCAGCTGTCCTCGGGGTTATACACTCTACTTCTTGAGTACATCCAAGCAGCAGCAGTATGAACGTCTTATTGCTGAGAAGTAAGGTAAGGTTAGGTAGAAATGACCACAAAGCCCTCTCTACCTCCTACAGTTCTTAGGATGGGCTCTTCCATGTACTTTTTGTGTGATATTGAACCAATTACTTCTTTCTAACTTTATTTTTCTAAGAGATAAGGATAATAATAGTGAAACGGGGAGTAAGAGGTTCCCCTAGAAGGTTCTTAGTCTCATTCATAAAAGAATTTAAGAATGGACCCAAATGGAAGCTTTTATAATTTTATTAGACTCTTAAAGAAAAATTCTCAGGGAAGGTGAGCTGGTAATCTTAGAAGCTGCCTTGAGGAGGTGAAAAGTGGGAAGAAGTAAAGAAAATCATGAAGCCATGCAGGTTTAGAGCCTGCATGGAGGTCAGACATGTGGCTGACTCACAGCCACATGGCTGGGAGAAGAAAGCTTTAGAGAAAAGGTGAAGAAACACAAGATGCTAGGGGCAGCCCAAAGCCTTAAAGAAAGCATGTTTAGAAAGAAAGGCATGAAGAAGAAAAGGAGAAATTATGCTTTCCTGAAGAATGCAGGAAACCTGACAGATTTATGGAGACCTACATGGCTGTGGCTGATCTGGAAGTTTGGCAGGGATCTGAGCTAGTTCCCGGCAAGAAATATTCACTACTTCATTCATACACCAGGTATTCTGCCCATCTACTTAGCGTAACTTAAGGTAAACCTGCCTTCCTGGGAGTGGTTCTATCACTAGGTAATTGACCACTGAGACTGAAAAGGTAGGTCCTCCAACAGATAGACTAGACATTTTTTTTATAGTCTGGACCAGTTCAATTTATGGAGCTTATTGAAACTCTAACAATAGTACTAGTCTCATAAGATGGCAGTGAGTCTTAGATTGAATGATGGGCATCAAATATTTAGCATCATACTTGCCATGTAGAAAGCATGAAGTATACATTGGCCACAATGATGATGATGATGATGGTGATGATGATGATGATAAGACTGTGGGCTATAAAGATGCTATAACGTCTCATAGCTGTTCACTGTGTTGTGGGAGGATAGACAGCAAAATAAAAACAGATCTAAATAATGAGAAATTTATTTCCAGATTGTATTAAGATAGAACTTATTAAAACAGTACATTTTGGATACATCCTAGAATAGGACAAGTAAACACATGATATTCATTTATAAGCACCCCTCTTCACATGAATTCAAGTTCTTTAAATTTTTTCTATCATATGAGTAAACCAGTCATGATCTTCCAATTATTGTTTGATCTTGTGCAACTAACTCTCCACATGTCTCCTACATTTCAGCATTATCTTTCATACGATGATCTTAGAGAGGCTCATATTTAAGCTGTGACCTTGCTCTGGGGTTTAGATGTTTCTCATTTAAAAGTAATTCATGGGCTTAAAGGGAATGCTAAAATTCTACCTTTTCAAATGGTTAGCTTCTTTCTTTCCCTTTATCTGTCTGAGTCATCAATCAGGGGATTTGTATTCTTGGGTAAGTGGAGAGCTGGAATCCAGCCAGACCCCATTCCAGTACTGTTCCAGCTTCAGAAGAAGTGACTCCGTGGATCACAGCCATCCATGCTGAGTCTCACTTTCTTAGAAGGATGAGCTTTTCCCTGCACTGGTTCTTACAAAATCCATGACCTCATGGGGGAGAAATTGGCATTGCTTATTCCATTTTCCTCTTGAGAAGAAGAGCCTTCTAGAAGTTTGAGAATTGGGGTGGCTCCAAATGGACACTTCCACAGTTAGATCACTTCTAAAGAATAAATGTTTTCCATGCATGGAAATTTATGTCATGTTAATTCGTAGAGGTGATAAACATTACCATTGAAATCTACCCGATGACTCTATAGACAAACACAGGAGCCAAGGATGCAAGTGCAACCGATTATGACTAGTAATAATCAGATACATACAGATTAGAGATGCGTGCGCCAACATCTCAGTGTTAATAGCAAGAACAATGAGTCTTTCTGCAAGGAACAATATATCTTAAAATGAAATGGAGATCTTTTTTAAAGGTTAAAAACTCATTCAATTTTATGTCTTACAGGTTTATACTGAGTTCAATATTGTATAACTGTATTAATTGAACTGTGAACCTAGAAATTGCACTCACTTGTGAAAGAGATGTACTCTTGCTCTGGAGTGTGTTACTGATTTGTTAAAGCTGTAATGAAATGCTTCTTCTAATCATGTAGTTATTAAAAATTAAAAAAAAAGATAAAAAATATTATGTTCTGTATAAAAAAAAAGAATAACTGTTTTCCAGACATTTTGAGCATTTCCATCCATTTAAGTACTGCAAGGTTCAAGGGGGTGCTTACCTCTTATATAGGAGTTCTTTATGGAGCCCCAGACTTATATTACCTGTGGGATGTGTCCAGTAATAAGAACTATTTCCACCAACGCTGTATGGGGTAGTGGAAGATGTCTTTGGAGAAAACTTTGTTTTCTCTTGCCTCTCATGTAGTTGATGGCACCAATGTTTCCTGCTACTCAGACAAAACACTCAGACTTCAGTCCTATTTAATAATTCCTTTCTGTTTTCTTATTATTTTATTCTCCCCAGATTCCTATGCCCAGCCCTCTCACATCTCTCTACTATGAAGAATCACTTTAGCTATATTCTTTTCTGTAATGCCTTCACTAATTACCATGTGCTCCTTGTACCATTTGATTTTTTTTTCCCTTGGAGACTATGGGCACTATAAAAAAAGAAACTACACTTTTTCTTATTTTTATACAAACTAGGCACTTTATCAGGGCCTTAAGAAAATGCGTATCTTTTACTTTATGGGACTAGCCTTCTCTTATTCAGATGTGTGATCATTTTGAGAGAAATAACTTTGGTCCCTTAAGAAAGTAAAACCCATTTCCTAGGTATTGTGTAAAGAGCAGCAACAAATATGGCTGAGTGAGGATCTCTGAAGAAGGATATATAGTCCTTTGGGTATATGCCAAAGAGTGGTATAGGTGGATCATATGGTAGAACTGTCTTTAGTTTTGTAAGTGTTCTCCACATTGATTTCCATAGTGGTTGCACCAGTTTGCAATCCAACCAGCAATGAATTAGGATTCCCATTTACCCACGTTCTATCCAGCATTTACTGCCATTTGTTCTCTTGATCTTAGCCATTCTGGAGCAAAATGAAATCTTAAAGTAATTTGCATTTCCCTAATTACTAAGGATTTTTAATGCTTTTAAAGGTATTTCTTTGTCAGCTTTATTTCTTCTTTTGCAAATTCTCTGTTCAGACCCGTAACCTATTTTTTTAAAAAATAATTTAAACATTGATTTTAAAAGACAGAATCTTGAATAGCCCAGGCTGTCCTCTTACTTGTTATGAGGCTGAGCCTGGCCTTGAACTCCTTACCCTTCTGTACTATGATTACAAGCCACCTTACCTGTCTCAGGGCTATAACCCATTTTTTGATCTTTTGTTTTTGAGCTCTTTGTACATTCTGGATATTAATGCTCTATCAAATGTATAACTGGCAAAGATTTTTCTTCCACTCAGTAGACTTCCTCCTCACTCACTTGATTATTTCCTTTGCCCTACAGAAGCTTTTGGGTTTATGAGGTCCCATTTGTCAATTGTTAACCTTAATTCCTGAGTGAATGTAGCCCAGTTTAGAAAATCCTTTCCTGCACTTAGATTGTAATGTTTTCTTCTAACAGTTTCAGGGCTTTGCATTATGTCTTTGGTCAATTTGGAGTTGATTTTTGTGCAGGGTGATAGACATGAGTCTAATTTCATTCTTCTACATGTGGAGATCCAGTTTTCCAAGAACTATTTGTAAACGGCCATCAACTGATGAATACATAATGAAAATGTGGTAGATTTACACACAGAGTTCTGCTCAGCAGTAAAGACAAATAAACTCACAAAATTTGCAGGTAAATGAATGGAACTGGACACTGTTAAACGAAGTAAGGTAACAGAGACTCATAAAAACAAAGGACAAATGTTTTTCTCATTCATTTGTGTATCCTAGCTCCAAATCCTTAGATGTGATATATATATATATGTGTGTGTGTGTGTGTGTGTGTGTGTGTGTGTGTGTGTGTGTGTGTGTGTGTGTATCCTCATGTAACTTCAGGAGGCAGGAAAATGGAAAGAACCCACCAGGGTAAAGAGAAAGAAGGAGCTTGAGAGAGTGGGATAGTAGAAAATGACTGTTATCAAGCAGCAATTGGATAAAATGGGGGATACTTTAACTGGGGAGGATATAAGGCCATCTATACAGGGGGCTAGGGAGGAAAGAGATAAAAATATTTAGTGGTATAAAAACCAAAGGAAAACATATCAGTTCATAAGTCTACTGAAAAATATGCACATTATGTGTGTGTGTGTGTGTGTGTGTGTGTGTGTGTTGTGCATGTGTATGTGCATAGCTGAGGCTATATAACAAAATTCACAGTACCAGGCAAGGGAACCCTCCCTTTGAGTTATTTATCAGGGTAGTCCAAGAGACTCCCCAAATAACACAGGCTATTGGCTCCAGAACTTGAAAGTAAAACCCTATTGCTGAAGAAATAACATACTTAGAACACCAGACTTAGATCAGTTGAGTCACCTGGAGGCTTCCTTCCTGAAGATTGGCTCTCCTAGTATAAAATGGTACTATGCAAACTGCCAAGGGAGACAACTAGTTGATGATCTTGCATGACTGTAAAGCCATGTAAAGTGACTTTACAGTGTAAAGTCACTGTAAAGACAGTGACTAGTTCAGCAAATAACAGTCACTTGTGCAGCAGTGACACTTTATTCTTGGGGTAATTGACAACTGTCTAATGAGACTGAAGGCCTGCTCAATGAAAGGAACTCATGTATGGTACTGTAGACATAGCCAAGTACATAGGGCTGGAGAGATCATAGACCCTAGAGAAGGATCTACTTTACTCAATACCCACTTTTCATTTTTCACTACTGAAAAAGTTTATCAGCAATGCACTTTCTGGATCTCTTGAAATTATACACCTGGGAAAAGTCACATACAGGTTTCTCCTACCTTTCTACTCCACTGTCATTAATACATCCATTTACCAGAAAATTTTGATACTTTTTCAATCCCTAATTTGAACCCAAAATCTTTCCTGACACTTATTTGATAGTTTTCACCAGTCCTCATCCACATCATTATCTGCATGGCACATAGGTGACATGGTATGGTTCCAGAGGTACTTCTCAGAAAACATTCCACCTTGGTAACTGCAGGAAACTGAAACTTTAGTTTGTCCTACTTATTCTTATTCATGTCCATGGAAAAGAATTTCTTGACTCACATTTCTTCAGCACAATGATGCTTTTAAAAGTTTATGTAAGATCTTTCCTGTTGTTCTCAGTGAAAAGGAAGTTAAAAGAAACATGGAGCTGGACATCTGCAAAAGGTGGCAAGATGTTTTTCTTGAATAGACTGGGGAAATTCTCCAAAATGGACTGATCTTAATTTCAGCTAAGACAAAGGGCCTTGAGTCTGGATTTTTTTTAAGTTAATCTAGATTTTTTATTATGATGCAGAAGTATCAGGTGAGCAGCAGAGAGCTGTATTTACCCCTCATTCTGTATTCTTCCAGAGTCTTCCAGAGTCTTCCCTAGCTAATCATTCTCATTCTCAAAACACTGTAGTCATCTTTATTATTCTCTACTGCTTTTCTTCAATTTTGGCCATCCTTTTTTTCTTCTTTCTTTTCTTTAAGATACATACATACACACATTATATATATATAAAATTTTGAAAATTTCATAATAAGTACATTGTATTTACATCATTACCACCAACTATTCCTGTATCCCATACCACCAACCCCTCTTGAAGTTATGAGCTCTTCTTCTATAATCAGTATTATTACATATTTGCATACACACGCACAACACACACACATACACATATAAAATATATCCTACTGAGTACAATTAGTCCAAATAGTGTTGCCCAAATGTACTTATGTTTAAGGCTGACCACACTTGGGATTAGAATACCTATCAGGGAGCTGCTCCGTAGAGGAAACTGATTCTCTTCCCTTCAGCAGCTATTCACTGCTGTAGCTCTTCATCTAGAGGTTGGTCCTTAGGAAGTTTCCCTTATCCATGTTGGCATGTCTACTGGTGTAGGGTTACTGATTTTTTAAAAAAAATATTTGTTATTATTGTGTGTGAGAGAGGGATGGAAACACACACACACACACACACACACACACACACACACACACACACGGGTCCCCATAAAGGTAAGAAGAGGACATCAGATTCTGTGGAGCTCATGGGTGTTGTGATCTGGACTCCAGACCTTTGGAAGAGGAGCAAATGTTCTTAATTGCTGAGCCATCCCTCCAGCCCCTGTGACAGTTTTTAAGAGGACAAACATTAGGAAACAAAAAACGAATGTGGACAAGTGAAAAGGGGGGAGAGAAAGGACAAGTGTCTGAATTTTGAAATGGAAAATTACGGTATACAGAATAGATGGAAGATTATTGAAAATCATTTGACAAGGTAGATTAAAACAATGTTCAATGTGTGTGTGTGTGTGTGTGTGTGTGTGTTAGAGATAAGGTCTCAAATAGCCCAGGCTGATTTCAAAATTGCTGTATAGTTTAGGCTGACCTTAAACCGTTTATGTTCCTGCCTTTACCTCCTAAATTCTGGGGTTATAGGCATGTGATAGCACAGCGAGATTTGGCTTGACTTTTCTTAAGCAAATCTCAAAAAAGGGGCTATCATCTTTAGGGACAAAGTCTAGTACCTAAAGTTTGGTCTAGTGGTAAGATACATTAAGGGGGTCTGGAAGATGGTTCAGCAATTAAGAGCACTGGTTACTCTTGCAAAGGACCCAGGTTCAATTCCCAGCACCCACATGACAGCTAACAATCATTTTTAACTCCATTTCCAGAGGAATCTAACTCCCTCTTCTGACCTCCTTGGGCATTGCACAACATGGGTGCACCAACAATACACTCGTACACATAAAAAAGAATAAATAAAAAATACAGTAAGGACATAGTAATTAGATGAGTCCTTTGTGTTACATGGAAATTTAAGGTTCACAGGGCAGAAAATCAATAAAGAATGAGGAAGGGGCCATGGTGGGGAATGTAGGTCACAGAAAAATGGTCTCAAAGCATCATGACCTGACCCTGTCATTGTGAATATGTTACCTTACTGGGCAGAAGGGACTCTTCAGATGTGATTAAGACCAAGGAACTCCAGTGGAATAGATTATTGCAGATCACCTGTAATTCCCACTGTATCACCGAAACCTGCATGAGAAGGATTCTTGTAAAGAGAAAAGCCACAGAAGCAGCAGTAGGAGACAGAGATTTGAATATCTCTGCTTTTGACCTTGAAAATAGACAAGTGCTAGGGCCAAGGAATGAAAACACCCTCCAGAAGTTCATCATGGATAGGAAACAGAGTCTCCTCAAGAGCTTCCGGAAGGAACAGTTCAGCACACATCTTGATTTCAGGCATGTAATGTCCACTTCAGACTGCTGACATCCAGTACTCTAAGATAGTCATTAAATTGTCTTAAGTCATTCAAACGTTCTTGTGCTCATGGCCACTTTCACAGCAGCAATGGGACATCAGAAGGAGCTTCCAGTAGCTCATTTTACCATCCTTCTTAGATATTAGCGTCACATCCTGAGGATGGAACTGGCACCACCTTCTGAAGACAGGAGCATCCAGGGTCTAAAGACAGTGTTTGTGTGTTTGTGGGGAGGGACTTGTTCCCAGAAGCACAAGTTCTCGGTAAAACAGGGACTCTGTTGATAATCACTTCTGAGGAATGTGATGGTATTTGCTATACTGCTTGTGGTTTTGATAACAGTAGTCACTGTCTTAATGCAGTTATCATTTGATTGTATTTCCTTGGTGAATCAAATGACTCCCAAGCTAATTGCCATTCCAAGGCAGAGTTCATACACACTACCTCTGTTGGTTCACTTCAACCGGAAAAGGTTGGGGTGAACAGTGTAGGTGAAAGCTCATTTCTAAGCTATTTCAGTCATCTTTTCACATCTGCCAATAATCTCTATTCCAAGGGCAATATTGGCTGGAGCACTGGAAGAATGTGCTAGTGTTTTCAAGCAGACTGCAAACTACCAGGAAAAGTCACTGAGCAGCAATGTTACTAGTGACATGGAAATGATAACTCTTTTTCTCCTGGGAAATCATATGTTCCTCTCTGTTTGTACTTCTTTCCTCCACTGTGCAGGGCACAGTGATCACTGTTCGGGACACTAAGTCCTAGAAATGTTCACAGTTTATGTTTATCACCACTTGGAATCCTCAGTTCTGTTTCCTACCACATCGCATTCTTTTACGTTAATGCAACAAAGTTCAGTGAGATATCTGAGAACAATTAATCACTACAATAATTACAGCTACGGGGAATAGAGAGCATCAGATGTGCCAGGAAGTGTGCTAAGTGTTCTGTATTTATTTCACTTCTGCTTTCATGTACCCAATCTGACATCGGTTAACATAATTGAATTATTACTTGGAGTCAGATCAGGCTTAAAAAGTAGGAGGCTACCATTCCTGAAGGCTAGAGGACTTTCAGGGGAATAATATTTACTTCTGTTCTCTCTGCCTTAAGAAATAGGGCCATTTGCTTATTATAAATGCAGGACAATCCATTCTCGGCATGCAGGCTGGATGGTGGTAGGAGTTCTCTAAAAAGCATGTGTGTACTTGGGTGCTCAGTAATAATTTTAAGCACTCTCAGTAGATCAGATATTTCAAATACATGGTGTGTGCATTCTGGGATTAACTCTCTATTTTTGCGTACCTCTACCATTTCATTTTTTCAGGCATTCATTTATTATCACAACAAATATTTATCAATGTGTTTGTTCACGTTTCTGAGTGTTAGGGGCATAAAGTCAAACTTTTTTCTTATGTGAAGCTTGTGTTCCAATGAAAGAATGAGCAATACCATCAACCACAAAAATAATAAAATTCACTCACAAAGTATATGGAATATTCTTAATCTTAAAATCTGAAATACACTAAATACTCAACCTTTTTGAATGCTGACCGAAATGACAAGTAGAAAAATTCCACAGCTGAGTTCATGTGATGGGTCCCAGCTAAAACACAGGTACAATAAAAATAGGCATAAAATTACTTTGACTCTGACTATACAGTGTATCAGAAACATAGATTGCTCTGGTTTTTAGATGACAAGTTCCATTCCCAAGATATCTCATTCTGTAAATATAGACATTTGGAAATCTGAAATCCTCAAGATCCAAAATACTTCTTGTCCTAATCATTTTGGATAAGGATTCTCAACCTCTATGAAGACAGGGGATGATAATTATCATGAGGGGAAGTAAAGGAGGAGAAGGTATAGGAAGACAGTTACATGGTTCAGGGAAAGCTTCTTCTGAGGCAGTGGTACTTGAGTAAAGACTCAAATGAGAGCAGCTGGTCATAGAAGCCAGGCTGATGAGTAGCAATTACAAAGGCAGACCAAATTGTGTCTAATAGAACAGGCCTTTAATCCCAGCTACTTCGGAGGTTGAGACAGGAAGATCATCTCAAGTTCAAGGGCTACCTGGGAAAGTTAGTAAGAACTTGTCTCAAAAAGTGAAAAAAAAAAAAAAAAAAAGGAAAAGGAAAAATAAGGTGCTAGGGATCTAGTTCAATGGCACGGTACTTGCCTTGCCTAACATGAGTAAGACCCTGAGTTCAATCCTTATTACAATCAAAACAAAACCAACCAACTGAACACATTAAAACAAAAAAGCAGGCAGACCAGATAGAGAATATCTAAGATCTGTAGGTTGTGAGTGGGTTGTCCGTGTTTCCTTACAAGTCATTCATTCATTAAAGGGACCAATAAAGGGAGAGCAAACAGGAAAGGATGAGAACTCAGGCAAACCTTTGCCTTTGGTTTAATCTTTTTCCCAGAACTTGTAGTATAACTCCATGGAGCTGGCAAAGAAGTCAATTCCCCTGAACTTTGGACCTCAGGTGTCCAGGGAAGTCCTATCAAGAAGGTTCTGGGGTCACTATTAGAGAATATGACATGCGGAGGTTAGGGCTGAACCAAAACTAGCAAAGTGTTCCAAGGTATCTGGGAGGAGCATCACTTATATCCACTATACTGGGCATACTGGTGCCTGGTAATCAGGAGAGGAAGAAAGCTATGTCAAGGAAGTGGTGAGGAGCCAGAACGTGGAAAGACTTTGGATTTTAATTTATATGCTGGAAAGCTATAGATATGTGGAGCCAGAAAGCAGCATGATCTGATTTACATTTTCAAAAGATCATTCAGACCCAGTGAAACAGAGAACCAAGCACTGAAGCTTCCTGGGAAGGCACTATAGAATTCTAAAGAGAGTGAGGATTTTGGACCCACACTATCCAACATTACAGGAAATTGGCAAAATATGATTGCTGAGCACTTCAGTGTGGCTTGTACAAGTTAAGATGTAAGGTTAAAATATGTATCAGAGTTCAAGAGCTTAATAGGAAATAATGTGAAAAATTTGACTCAGATTTATTTTGTATCAATCATATCTTTAATTGATATACTATTTTCTTGAATGATTGCTCAAACTATTCAGGTAAATGTTATTAAATACATTAACAAGATGCTGTTGAGTATATTTCTTAATGTTTTCTTTCTCTTTCTTTTTCTTTCTTCTTTCTTTCTTTTTTTCTTTCTTTTTCTTTCTTTTTTTTTTTAATGTGGCTGCCAGAAATGTTGTCATATATATATGACTCACATCATAATTGTAGGGCACTACAGTAGGGCACTTTCATGTAGATTCAGATAGTGAAATGGATAAAAATTTATTGATATTTAGCATATAAATACCTTTTCAAACTCTCAGATAAATGCCGTCACCAGAGGGCAATCATAAAGAAGAGGCAAGTGGACCAAATCCTGGAATAGTCCATCTCGTAAATGGGTTAGGAGATGACAGGAAATCTGTTGCTAGCTGTCTAAGTGTGGTTAGGTCCCTTCACCTGTACACACCTTTGTTTCATTACATATAAACATATAAACATGATAGTAATACTCCAAACCACATGGGGTAGATATGAGACATAACTGGATAATGTATTGTGTATCCACACTTTCCACAGTTTGACATAAACTAAGAACTCGGTCAGTGTTAGCTGTTGTGTTCTTCCCGTTTTCACCAGTGCTTCATTAGATTGGTCCCTAGAAATAAGAAAAAAATGCTTCTAGGATTGGAAAAATTGAAATTCCCTGATCTGGCTCAGGAAGAGTGAGTGCTCTGCTGGTCCCTCTGTCCTTTTCCATTAGGCATGTGCCCACCTGCAGACACCATATATCCATGACCCTGGGATTAGCCCAAATGGAACAACTTGCTTAGCTTCTGATAACTGGAAGAAAGGCCTTAGCATAGGACCCCGGACCAGCAGAGTTCAGGTGCCTGCAGTGTTGTGACTGGCGAGTGAGGTACCAGGTGTGCCTTGTTGGTCGGTTCAGCCAAAATTGAGGATAATTAGACAGACGTCCTTCTGCAGGCTGCCACAGTGGAGAGATAGGCAAGAAAAGGTCCCTGGAAATAGATACAGCTGGCTAGTATTCTGTGTTGGTAACTGTGATGGGGTGGGTGGGGGGGATTAAGTTCTCTTAAAGATGTCTGCACCCATCCCCAAAACCTGAGAAAACTGTGTCCTCGATGCTAGGAAACATTTGCTGATGTGATTAACCTTAGCAGGTTACAGTAGGAAACTATCCCAGTAGGGATAATATAATCCAAAAAGTCCTTCCAGACTGAGATAGAAACTAGGAGTAGTAGGTTCAGGAAAGGAGACATGATAGAAATTGAGAAGAGGGAGGATGGGGAAATGAGAGGGAATGAGGGATGGAAAAGGTGGGAGAGAAAGGTGAGAACGCAGTGAGAAGGAGGAAGAGGTGGAGGAGGAGGAAAGAACAAGAGAACGAGAGAACGAGGAAAGAGGAAGGGGCAGGAGGCAGAAGAGGAAGGAGGAGGGAGAAACAGAGGAAAATGATCTGAACGTGTTTGCTGAGGGCATTGAAAATGGATGAAAATCGCATGAGCCAAAGAATGTGGGCAGCCTATAGAAACCAGGAAAACGCAAAGAAAGAGATCTGCCCTTACAGACTCCCAAAGGGATGCAGCCCTTGACAACACAGCGAGTTTAGTTCAGTAAAACTCATTTTGAGTGTTGGAACTTCTGAACTGTAAGATAATAATTTTGCAAATTTTTAAGCTATAAAGCTTATGGTCATTTGTTCCAGCAGTAATAGGAAACTAATATATTAACGCTTATAAGATACAAATTTTAGGGGCTGGAGAATTGGCTCAGCAGTTAAGAGCACTGGCTGTTCTTGAAGAAGACCCTGGTTCAAATCCCAGACCCACATGGCAGCTAACAATCATCTGTAACTGCAGAACCAAAGCCTTCTTCTGTCCTCCATGGGCACTGCACGACATAGGTACACTTATACACATGTAGACATAACATTCATACACATAAAGTAAAAATACATAAATAAATAAATAAATAAATAAATAAATAAATAATTTTAAGGATGTAAACGTTAAGCAGTAGCTGATGAAATGTACCCATCCAGGAGAAAGACCATAGATCTGAAACACTGCTGGCGGTCAGGAGCTAGAAGGTTCTAGCGCTACCTAAATAGACACAGTCTGGTTAAAAACTAAAACATAAAATTTTCTTTCCATTTCTACAAAAATTCAACTAACTTGTATGTCACAAATTAGCAACAGCAAATTTGAAAGAGAAGGGGAATCTTCTAAAGGAAGGAGTTTGATCGGAGGCATAACAGGGTAGGTTGTGAGGAGTGGTAAATGACAAATTGACAGGGATATTGCAGTATACAGGTGTCTTGAACTGGTAAGATCCTGAGTACTGTGTGTGTTCTTAGATACCCAGGGTTCAAAGATGTTTGGGAAAACTGTCTTGAATAATCTTCTTGCATATAATTGTTTGAGAATTGAAAGAGATCATGAATATCCACCTTACTCTTTCTGACACATGAAAGAACTGAAGTACAGATATAATTCATATTCTTAAAATTACAAGATGGATTTCAGTGACGAATCAAGACCAGGTTCATTGTTCCACCTCTTGTTACCTCTTATGTTTCTCAAGTTAGAGCTCTCTTGAAGTTCAGAGCTATGAAGGACTTGCCTCTTCTATACTTCCAGATGAACAAGGAGCAGGATCTGGTGCTTCATACAGCCTTTTGAGCACCTCTCACCCTGGGCTAAGGGGATGGATTTAATATTCTAGCATTCAAGGTTTTCCTTCCATAGGGGACAGGAATCCATACACAGTTTGACACAGTCTGCCCTTACGGGAAGCACTTGTTTGCCTAGAGGGTTCTTTTCTTTTTGAACTTCTTTGGGGATTCTGCTTACAAGTCAGAGAGCTGATCAAAACAATAAACGAGGTCCCTAACAAGGCTTTTCAAAATTGCATGCAGATGTCTCTATTTCAGAGAACTGGAAACACAAACCTTGTTTGAATTGCTGTAGCAACAGGAAAGAGACAAAACAATTCATTGCATGAAGCTGTCCCATGGGGCCTGATAGCAATTTGGGAGAGTAGAGCTGGGGGATTGCAGAGTTGGGGCTGACATGTGCTGAAGCTGGGAATCCCACTGTGGAACGTGGAGCTTGCATTCTTATGGAAACCACCAGTCTCTAGGGCACATCCCCTCCAGTCTGAGCCCCAATGTGAGAATGTGAAAATGGGATAGGCAGAATGCCAGAAGTCAGGCCGGGGCTGCCTTATTGGCTTAGGTTTCTGTTGCCCAAACCAGTCTTCCAGATCCCAACCAGTCAAACACAATAACCACATATGCACAGCACTTTACCATTTGCAAAACATTTCCCCTCATTTATCATCTGAGCTTCTCAGTTTAGAGACTACATAATCGGGGCTCAGGAGTAGATAGAGTTGAGGAGTTTTTGTTTATTTTTCTCAATTTAGAGACCAGATAACCAGGGCTCAGCAGCAGAAACCTAAAGTTGAAGGGTTTTTGTTTGTTGGTTTTTGTTGTTTTACAGTTGCATGAACTTTTATTACTTATGGAACAAAAGAAAGTCATAAATCAAAGTATTTGAAGTTTTAATTTCAATTCTCTGGCTCTATAAACATGACAGGACTCCACTGAGGGAATCCTTCAGTTACTTAAGTATTCCTGAGAAAGTTTAACTATTTTCATGTTTTGCCTGCCAACATTTAACATGCCTCTGAGTGGCAAGAAGATGCTGGCTAAAGGGACCTGCCTTTGTTTCTCTATCTGCCTTCACTTCCAAGGAATTAAAAATTGGAGACAGGGGAGAGTATAAAGTCCAGAGATCAAGCTGTTAGACATATGTTGGAGCCAGTTTATAAGATGTAATTATCTCAACATCCAAAAGAGTCTTTCAAGCCCTCTAATCTAATTGTCTAGTGGTACACGATTCTTAAGCCACATCCCCAAATAGTCCCTCCTCCACAGTTTGAATCTTAGTGGATTTTGAATAAAGCTTGCATGTTTAAATTGGCTACCTGGTAAACACTGTTTTGTTATCGTTTCTACATTATTGACATAATGACTTGTGTTTACTGTCTGGTCCAATATCAGGGAGTCTCAGTTAATGAGTATACATGTATAAGACATGTGGATTAGTTCAGAAGAACAAAGACAAAGCTCTGTGTTCTGGTTAATCAAGAAGATCAGTATCCCCATGGACCCTCCCAGAAGGATATCAGAATTAAACATTAGCTTTCAGAGTAGCTTTTCTTGGAATAGAGAAGTGTGTTAATGCTTTTGACTGTACCTTGTCACTTAAATTAGTCCTAATAAATCTTTTAAAATTTATATTGTATATTATCTGCAAATCATATTGTATTTGTATTTCTATTACAAACACTACTTGTTGACATAAAAACAGCAATACTGTAAGTAGAGGCTTATAATGAAGATCAGCCTTATATCAGGGAGAAACTTGAATGATTGAGGTTTTATTTTCCATTCCGACAATAATCCTGAGAGCTGAATATTTTCTTATACTGAGGGGAAAGTTGAATGTGACTTCAGATAAAGAGCTCCTCTTGTCAGGACTCAGTGTGCTTCAAGGCAAATATTTAATTTCATATTTATTTGAATTTGATGACCTAAACCTTTCTGCTTCAAAAAAACCCCACACATGGAAACAATATTGAAGAAAAAGAAAGAAGCCATTGGCAGGCAGTGGCTTAAAAATAAACTACTAGAGAAACAGATCAAAGGAAAATGAAACAGAAGAAAATGTGAGACAGAGGATCGATTGCACAGGCTTTTGAGAGAAAAGAAGAGAGGGTGTAGATTAGAGGGGTTTTGTTTGTTTGTTTGTTTGTTTGTTTGGTTGGTTGGTTTTTGCTCATTTGTTTTGTTTGTATATTTAACATATTCCAATTATCAGTAATTCTATTAAAGTTTCAGTGTGAAACTGTGTACTAAACAATGAGAAAGCTTCCTATTTGTTTTACAGAAGGTCCTAGTGTAGATAGAAGGCCCTAGGGACCCCTCAAAAATCATTCTGAATTTTTCTTCACACAGTCAGAGAATCCAGGCAGCTCAAATATTAGCACTAAGACTGGCAAAGGAAGTGACCGTCTCTCATTTTTCTTAAGCAAGTCCAATAGTGTTCCCATTAGAAATTACAGAAATTCTATTTCAAATGACTGGTGATTAGCATCAACGCTTCATTGCAATGCTGAAAAGTGATGAAGTTGCACAAGACCTTTTACGCTACAACATTTTAGTCACACAGATGAGAGATGAGTGGAGGGCCTTGTGTCCTTCCTCCTCCAGTTGTTGTCTGCATGCTCGTGACAGCTGGGTATGATTAAATCACATATGTTGACGGTGATGGATGCAACAATCATTGCTACAAGATGACTCTTCTGAGAACTGAATGGGTGGGATTTTAGGGGCAAGTTGGGGTAGAAACTCTGTGGAGCCCGGAATGTTTGGATTGACACTGACATTTATAGATTTCAAAATGCCACATGGACCCCCAGATGGATGGAGGCCTGGGGTTTGCCTTTTGGATTGCTGAATGTGAGACCTCCCTAGGATGTAGGATAAGTAAGGATGATTTCATTTTCGTCATATATGGAAATATGTCCTGCTGGCTTGTAGTATCCAGTGTAAAGTCAGAATGCCCAAAAGGAAAGTCAATGTCAACCTTCATGCGTGGAAAACCTGTTTCCATCTTGCATTTTTCTAACTTAATTCTTATTTTAACCAATGGCAGATCAAATTCCTCCCATATCTATAGAACACTTATCAGGGCAGTGACTATAGATGTTACCAATATGAATAAAATATAGCTCTTGGGCTCTGAAGAACCACAATTTGGGGGAAGAAAAAGAACATGTACGATTAGCTATTGAAGTGAAATATCACCCAGTCATTAAGGATAATAGCACAAGTCAACCCAGTGACCCATGGGAAACTAGATGCAGGGTCTGAGTTGATCTTTAAAGGATTTTGTCGGATGGTGCTGTTCAGGCCAAAGAGAAGGGCAAAAATCAAAGGCACAGAGGCTTGGCCCTGATTAGAAAGTCTGTAAAGTTGTGATTTGATGGTGGAGTACTGTGGCTTTAACTCAGTATGAGTTAGGGTAGCTCATTATTGCTGGGATGGGGAGACAGGAATGTGATGAAAACAAATGGAGACACTACGGTGATTTCTGATCAAATATGATTGATATTTTAGGAAAGGTTTTAGTCATGACCCTGGTATTATAACCAACAGTGGGTTCTTTCCCAGCTTGTTTCCCCGCCAGAGACTGGTCTGAAAATAGAAAGTTTACTCTTGGGCTCCTTCTAGTGGCAATTAACACAGTGTGTCTGTGGCATTCAGACAAAGTAGCAGTGGGTATTTTCTGCCCTCCAGAAAACTGTCTGATATTCAGGACAAAAGTCAATTTGTGAACAACTTGGCACATGGACTTAACAAGCTCAGAGAGCTGGATCTACATCTGCTGTGTTATCTTTGAAGGTTGTCGCCTTGTCCTCACAACAACTCCAGTTATTTGTGAACAGAAACAGTCCCTGATTAGCATTTTTTAATGACATTGATAGAAAATACAACTTGCATTCTAGTTATTCTTTGGGGACATGGTCTCATCTAGCGTTTCCATGCTCACTTTAGAGTTTTGGACTAAACATTATTTTTAAATGTTAATTGGGAATTACACTGGTGGGCGTTTATAAGCAAATACTTTATTGAAAAGAAGAATAGAATTTGTTTATAGCATTTTCACAAAATGCCACTCGTTGTTAAAGATTTGTTTCAGGAATGTCAGTATTTAACTGTGCCTTCCGACAAGAAGAATATTAATTTAATTTTACAGAGTAAGTCACATCCCGGGGCTCAAGAGCAAACAAAGACCTACAAACATTCAGGGTTTTTATTGCTAATGTTATTCTATGGAGTCTTCAAATTTTCACATGGAACACTCAGAAAACGCAAATACATCAGTGCATGTATGAAACAGCACATGTGTCTCCTTTATCGCATGGAATTAGGAAAATCTCTTCCCCAATTTAATCTTGGTTTCCATTCCAGGTTTTTTTAGAAACTTGGAATTCTAGCTGAAATTCAATGAATGATTAGGACCTGTATAGAGAAAAAGATTCGAGGATAGCCCATGTGAAGGAAAACTGACATCTTTCAGAGATTTAGGGTGAGTCTTATTTATGTATAGCTATAGATAGGGAAAATAGTACATAGATTAACTCAATTAAAATCATGACTCCTGAGTGAAAACAGCAGCTGGTAGAGAACTCTGAAGTTAAAGTTCTTATGCCCCTGCATGAGAGTTTTGTATGAGTTTATTAAAAATTTTCCATTACTACTCATGGGTTCCATTCCACAAAATTGGGAAGCAGGTAGTTCTATGTTTACGAAAAATAGGAAGACAGCAGCTCAGAGATGAGGAATTATATCTAGGGGCTAGAAACTGGGAGTGGTGGAACTAGGGCAAAAGGCTAAGCCTTTAGTCTCCAAGTGTCTGACCTTGTAGAACAGTGAGTAGCCATCTCACGATTTGGTTTCAACCATCTAACTACACTCCAGTGTAAGCAGGCACGAAGGAACACTGAACCCCACAGAGATCCCAGCAAAATAGCCCCAGAGCTTCTCCACACACAGAATACTGTTTCTATAATAGTAGTAAAAGTAGAAATAAAATAAATACAGCTTCCAACCAGCCCTTCCATAAAGCTACTTGGATTTCTTGGGCTGCTTTGCTCTCTTAACATGACAATTTAAGAGAAGTTGTGTGTAGCTTTTTGAGAACGAATTCTCCTAATTTGCTCAAAAATCATCTCTTAACATGATGACACTTTAAGAAAATGAACAAGAAGATACTAGAATGTGGAACATACAGTGACTGAGTCTTACATTCTACTTTTTTCATAATTTTATTTGTTTTTACGGACAAAATTTAGTGGATATGTGTGTGTGTGTGTGTGTGTTTCTATGTAGGTACAGATCTGTGTACATATTTGTGCATGTGTGTTAACAGGGGATCAAATGTTGAGAGTCTCAAGACTTTCTTGCTGAACCCAGAGCCCACAGATCTGGCTAGTCTAGCCAGCATACTCTGGGTATCCTGTTTCTTTCTCTTTATCAGTAGGACAAGCCATCACACTCATCTGGCTTTTATATGAGTGCTGGGGATCCAAACTAGCTCTTTATATTTGTTTGGCAAGGATTTTATCCACTCACTGAGCCATCTCTCTAGTCCAGGATCCATCAATCAATACTACATACAATGGTAATTCAATTTCAACAAGAATTATGGATGAATATTAAAGCCATAGCACCTTTCACCACAAATTCTATTTATTCTAGAACCATACTTCAAAAATTAAGAGGAAGGCTGGGTGTGGTGGCAAACTTTAATCCCAACACTTGGTAGGCAAGGGCAGATGGATCTCTTGAAGAATCTGATCTCCATAGTAAATTCCAGGCCAGCTGGGACCATTTGGAGACCCTGTATTCAAAAAAGAACAAAAACAAGTGAGGAGTGGTTTTGGACATCCTAAAACCACTAGTAACTCTAACTCCAAGGGATCTGATGCTCTCTTTTGGCTTTCATGGGTACCTACAAACATAAGGTATTTGGTCACAGAGTCACACACAAATGCACATAAATACAGTCTTCAAAAATTAAAACAATAGAGGCTCGAGAGATGGCTCAGCAGTTAAGAGCACTGGCTGCTCTTGCTGAGGACCCGGGTTTAATTCTCAACACCTACATGGCAGCTTAAAACCATCTGTAACTCCAGTTCCAGGGAATCCAAGATCCTTTTCTGACATTTAGGGGGCATTGCACAACACCGGTGCATTTACATACATGCAGGCAATACACTCATACACATAAAATAAAAAAATAAATATTAAAAAATTATCTCAATCCAAAGTTCAGACTTCTGGAGGGCTTCTGTTGATTGCTTTTGAGTTATTTTTTTTTTAATTTTATGTAAACAACTGTTTTACCTGCTTGTATTAAGTGCATCATGGGTGTCAGATCCCTTAGAATTGAAGTTTTGGACAGTTGTTAGCCACCATACAGGTGCTAGGAACCCAACGAAGGTCCTCTGGAACAGCAGCCAGTTCTCTTAACTATGAAACCATCTCTCTAGCCCCCAAGCTACCTTTTGCAACAGTATTCTTTGACATATGTGACCCTTTAAAAGTTTGTTCCCTTATTTCAGTAGTCAATATTAATGACCCAGTAGAGATTTCTTTAAATTCCTAGAGCCTAAAACAACAATAATTGCTACAAAAGATAGCTCTTGGTTTCTGCAGATTAGTTTTGAGCTCGATTACTCCCTGAATGTGTTTTCTGTGTGTCTACAACTCTCTTAGTCTTCCATCTCCTGTGATTGCAGAATGCAAAGATCAGCCATGTGGTAAGACTGTGACACAGTTTGAGCACATATGCAGCTCATGGCATGCACACTGCACTTTCGAGATTTGGCATTGACAAAAGCCTTTCACACACTCATTCCCATCAAGAATCTTCCCCTTCCCTTTCTTCCTTCCTCAGCCTTTTGGCCTCTCTTCTATATGCTCAACATCCCTTACCCCAAATGGTATTTTATCTTTATGATACCTGCTCCTCATCCTGTGTGAGTAAAACAGAGGCTGTCTCTAATACAGAAAACATCAAACTGTTTAAAATATAAAAGGACAGTTTTTTTAGAATAACCTCTGTTTTATTACCTGATGCCATCCAGTCTCCCCAGGGAAGCATTCATTTTCATAGCTGTTGCCAAACTGGAGAAAAGAGAATGGTTGACTGGTATGTACAAGTGCCAGAATGCCTTCTTTCCAAAACTTTGCAGTGTCTTTCTTACTGAAGTCCCCCTGGCTCTTCGTGTTTCTTATCAGATGCTAGAGGTTTGAGTACAATGATTCTTGTCAGTTTTATCCTGCTTATCATGCTTTAGTGGAAGACACAGTGCTCACAGCTTTCTACGCTCTCATTTCTCACATGTCTAACAAGTGCACACTTCTTCATTCAAAGACCAAGAGATTTAGTTCTCTGATGTTATCTGGCATATGGCAAAGTGATATCTGTCTCTGGTTATTCATTTTGCCTTTGTTTTATAGTAGAAAATATCTAAAATATATTTCAAATCTACCAAACAGACTAGGGTACTATATCAATGTGGTGATCTGTGCTTATAAAAGTAATGAAGAAAATAGTTTTACACTTACATAGAAATATTTCCCAGTGAGTTAAGTTAATAAAAACCAAAAGGCAGAGCTGTGTGTATGGCATTCTATTTTTAATGTAAATTAGAGGCACACATAGAAATACTTGTCTGAATATGGGTGTACTTGTAACCCCACAAAGAAACTAGGGCAAATCCAAGAACTTATGAAGAACAGTTATTTGTAAGAAGCAAGGCAAGAGTAGGAACTGTGTAAAGGACAGAGAAGACATGAAGAATTGTTTGTAGACATTGCTCTTTTGCACACAGAACTAGCATTTGCCTCCTGGCACATCATCTATTTGTTTTATATATAGCAGGATCTCTACCAATAGGTAACCATGCTTTCTTTCCCTCTTATATTCAAGATCCACAGCACAATGGTTTTCAAAATCCAAATTAAAAAATATATATGTATGTATGTATGTATATATGACATATAAACCCTTTGGAGTTACTTTGATCCCAATAGGAACATAAAATTTGCCCTATGAACTACTCAACTTCATGAATCTTTTAAAAAGAATTTTTTTAAACTTTCTGTATACGAGTGTTTTGCCTATGTGAATGTGCATGCATCAGGTGTGTGCAATGCCCACAGAGGCCAGAAGAGGGCATCAAATCCCCCTGGAATTGGAGTTACAGGCAGTTGTGAGCTGTCTGATGTGGGAGCTGGGTCCTCTGCAAGAGCAGCAAGTACCATTAATGTTGAGCCATATCTCCAGCCCATTAGCCATTTCTAAAATCATTTGAACTGATTTTTTTTTATTTTAATGCTAGCATATCATGTTTAAAATATAAAATGACCAGAGGCAAGAGTTTAACTTTGTAGTCTCAAGGGTGAATCTTCAGATCACACTTATTTAGGAAAAATCTCTATTTTAATTTTTAACTTATTTGGCAATTTTGTGCATTTAAGAAATTAATTTAGTCATCTTCCTCCCTTCCTGTCTTACTGGAGCTGTTCCTCTCAACAAGTTTCCTTCCTACTTTCCTGTGTTCTTTTTCTGTCAATGCCTACTGAGTTTATTAAGAGTTACTTGTCCAAGCAGGAGTGGGAACAAAGGAGTGGGAACATCAGTGGTTATACCACAGAAGAAAATGACGCACTCTCTCTCTCTCAACTGTTAATTGCCAATAGTCCCTCTGGGAGGGGTGGGACCACATAGGTGCCTTTCCCATCCATGATGAAATGTTGATGGGTTTGGTCTTGTGCAGGTCTTGGACTGCAGATAACCACAAAAGACAACAAAAACAGTGAAACGTCCAAATATACCAGCATCAAGTTAATGTTCTCATTTCTAAAATTCAGAACCCATTAGATTATGAACAGAGAATAACTTGCACATGAAAGATAAGATTCAATTGACTCAAGTTCTACGAGAAGAGGCCCCATAGAGCATCTCCTCACATGGCCCCTCAGGAGGAAACCATTCACGCAGCTGTCATGGAACAAGAACCATGACGAGACACTATTGAGCATGATGGCTTTCTTCACAGATTTGGGGCGTCCCTTCTTCCCAGCCTTGAGCTCCTTGCAGAGCAGCAGCTGAGGGCTGCCTTACACTGGATGATTGCTGATTTCCAGCTTCAGAAACAACATCTAATGTTCATCGGGGCCGGATGTCTTTTTGACAAGTGGGGCATACCCAGTCATCAGTGGGGTGGGAATTGTCACAGAGTAGTTTGGATCAAGCCTCTGGACTTTGTCCAAGGGGTGGTTCTGCTTCAGACAAGCAAAGATCTGTCTTCAAAATGGCTTGAAACTTCCCTCTGTGCCTGAATATTCATGTGGAAAACAGCCAACTTTCTGACTCCCTACTGTTTGCTACAAGGAGCTACTACTTCAAGGGTCTTAAAAAACCTGAGAGCCTTGAGAAAATCCATCCTTAACATCAAATTCTCATTGAACAACAGTAGCATTGACTTTCAGCTCTGATAGACATGGGTTTCAGAGAACTGAAATTACAAAATTTAATTTCTTTAACCTTATTTCCACACTGGTAGAGAAAGCAATATCTTTCTTATACATTATCAGGAAAATTAAATCAGATTATGCTTATGAATACCTAACTCAAAGCATTACACAATAATTGTCCATTTTATCATTTCTATAATATGCACATTTTCATTAATTCCTGTATTTCTTTACAGAGAAAATTATGAAATATTTCTACCGAACAATTAACATATATTTGCTAAATAATAAATAAATGAGGGTAAAGATATGCATAGGGCCTCTTGAGAAGTCAAAAAAATTCTATATCTAAAATCTGACAGTTCTTTCACATTTTTATTTCAAACCAGCATTTCAGATGTACTTGGGTCACATGGTATCAATTTCAGCTCTGCTATTATAATGTTGGCATTTTTAAGTGAGACATTGTGAAAGATTCCAGAATTTCCAGGCTACCACAATGCAAAGGACTCTCCCTCAGCATATATAAGAAACTAACCTAGCAATGATTATAATGTAGATTGTTATTCAGTAGAGAGATTAGCACACACAGAGTCCTGTGGGAGAGAAATCACCTACCCCAGGTGGCCTGCTTCTGACTGATTCCACATTCAGCTCTTGTCAGGCCCTCAAGAATACTGAAATATTCATATTTGTCCTTCCCTGTTTTACCCTCGCAGTGAGACCTTGATTGTGCATGAATCGAATGAGAATGAGAAGGTTTAAGATCAGTTTCTTAGATGAGTAAGGTGGAAACCTCAAGGGCTGATGGTTCACACACTGTAAAAGAGAAAAAGGTTTCTCTGCAGAGTCATGGCTGTTCAAGGACTGTATTTCTTAGATCTGGCTGAAGGGTTATGGGAGACAGGCAGTGCCTTCAGTCTTCTTTGCTGGATGAACTTACTCAGCAAAACCATCTCCTTTGGCAGGTTTCTAGATACTACTTCAAGTCCACTCAGAGCCACGGAGAGTGAGTATCCCTTCTGTTCTGCTGCATAATGCTGGAGAGAAAAGCTTGATACTGGTGCTGTCAGACCCTTGCTGACTTAGGGACTACACCTGGAGGAAAAAGCAGATGGAATACCCCAACACTGGAAACACATCTGAGCTGCAGTAAGCCTTCAAATAACATCTGATCCCCCCAGCACCTCAAGGGCCCAGTACCTACTCATCCTCT
The DNA here is from genome assembly GCF_000622305.1 of Nannospalax galili. Lineage (NCBI taxonomy): Eukaryota > Metazoa > Chordata > Mammalia > Rodentia > Spalacidae > Nannospalax > Nannospalax galili. The sequence continues at coordinate 7,893,948 of NW_008338996.1, read as the reverse complement.
CCGTAGAATAGAGGATGTCTGCCCAGAGATGTACTCCATGGACTCAGTGTTACATCCATCAGAGCTGTTGGTCTCCACAGGCAAGGGAAAAGTCTCAGGTTACCTCTTATGTGGATTCACATGACAAGCCTAAGTGAGTGTCTGATATGTAAGTGAACCATACATTGTTTTCACTGAAGACAGAGAAAAGCTGTGGGAAGTGGCTGAAAGATAAAGAAGAAGGCACAAGGATAATTCAATATCACACTGATAGGCAGGGTGTCAAGATGGGTGCATACAGCATAGAGCTGCCAGTTTGGAGTTGTGGGACTCACGATAAGTTTAATGACTTGATGACTCAATTAGAAATTATAATTAGGACAGAGCCCAGTGCACACCAAATGAAAGCACTATTTTCATTTTGCGTTACTCAACCATCCTGTGAGGTGAATACCTTCTCTATTTTTTAGATAAGCAAACTAAAGCTTGGGGAAATCACTTTGTTAAGATCACTTAAATTTGGCCAGGTCATGGGATTTGACCCAGTGGTCTCTGGGAACTTTGAAGCCCTACTTCCTTCATTCTAAACATGTCACTTTGAGGCTCACACATCTGAATTAGAGAGCATTGGATCTGTTTTAGAGATTTGAGTAAATTTATTTTTGTGACATTCTTTTGCTTAGGGCAAGCAAAGTAGAACCAGAGTTTTTTTCCCCTTTCTGAGACTGAAAACTGGCACTACAAGAGAGATAGAGGAAGATTGGCACAGACAGACAAATAATCTAGAAGTTTCCCCCAGAAAGGCCACCATACCCTCAGAAGGGCTATATGGCTAACCTTCCTCTGATCTGCTGCCTTCCAGCTTCCTAATTACAGTTACTGCCAGATCCTATTCACAGACAGAATGAGCTCATCCTTTTAGCCCTGGCCTCTTTTCATATGCTGGGAGACATCCTGAATAAATGAATATATAAATGAACAAGGGAATGGCTCCATGGGAACTATGGACAGAGTTCACATGAAGTCATTAAGCTTCTGAAAGCCGAATCAGTCCAGAGCAAAGTTACCCAAACATGTAACTTCATGCCACAGGTGACTGAGCAACTCTGCATGGCTTTTCCCATCTACTTGTGAGTTCCTTTCTATTTTTGTGCCTTCTTAGGGAAGTGACTGAAGGGCTCAAATCTCTATAAAACAATGTCAGGGGAGAACTACTGTTCATAAATACTGTAAAGCACTAATGAAATAAAAACATGGATTTAAATTGGAGGACTGGGTTTTAATTTCATAGTTCATAGCTGGTTGATGAATAAATAATATAACTTGCTTAGACAGATACATAATGTGATAATAGTTGTGATAAAGATATTTAATTTGGGGGCTAGAGAAACAGCTTAGCATTTTAGAGCACTTGCTACTCTCGCAGAGGACCCAGGTTTAGCTCCCTGAACCCACATGGTGGCTCACAACAACCTGTAACTCCAATTCCAGGGGACCCAATGCCCTTTCTGGCCTCCACAGGCAGCAAGCATGTACTGTACACACATATGTTTGTTGGCACTGACACATACACATAGAAATAAATCTTGAAAAAATGTTTACTTTTTGGCCTTTTTGGAAATCATATAAGGAAAGGGATACCAATATTTCTGTGACTCTATATTATCTGGTTTCTGTGTCTGTATTATCTGTTCATTAGCTCAGTTGTTTCATCTAGGTGTTTTGATTGAGAAACTGCTATGTTCCTTGGATTAACTTGGGAAACATCAAAATATTTCCTGAAAAACTGGCGATTACTTTTCCACCTTGGTATCTGAGATCAGCAGGGTGCAGGACATCTAATTTCTTGCTTTTGTGACCCCACTGTTCACCCTAACCTCAGTCATGACACTCAGCAGCATGATTGTCAAATACCTGGCATTAAAGATAGAGCAAACCAACCAGTATACTGAAGCTGTCGGAGCTCTACAGCTTGGTCTCCTCAAATCTATCATCCATGTAATTGCCAGTGATTTCTCTTTGCAATGATGACAAACCTCCATTAAAAAGTTCTTCGGAGAGGATACAGTCCTAAGTGTCTTAATTTGGTATCTGATAGGTAAATCGAGTCAAATTGGGAGAAAGCACCAGGACATAGACAAGAAGTCTGGCAAGACAGAGTTTATTGGCAGAGAAAATGCATGGGACAGTCCTCAGTTTTGGATAGAGGAGCTGTCAGTTTACAGTCTGTTGGCTGGGGACTTTTATGGTGGGTATAGGGGGCTGCTGAAGGCAGGAAGATAGTTCTTAAAACAAGTTAAGTGGGGGAGAGAGTCCAGGGCTTATCAAAAGAGAACAGCCTCTGTCAAGACAAAAACCACAAAATGTATACATCATCCATAATCTCACATAATATATAATTTATGTTGCCCAGAAGTTGAAGCAAGCATCAGTTAAGGCAGAGTTTTACATTTTTGAGGTCTTAAGTTATCTTTCCCTTCTCTTTTTACTTTGTTTCTTCTCCTGGTTCTCCTCTTCTTTCCCTTTCGCCCCCTCCATCTTTCTTCATCTCCTTCCATCAGCCAGGATCTGGGTCATGGGATGAGGCATCTATACACTGTGAAACCTATCAGGGGGAAATAGCTTGTACTGAGAGAGTTCCTACATAAGTGGGTCCAGGGTGTAGGGGCCTGTTTGCCTTCTAAGGTTATCAAAGGGGAAGCAGGCTATGCTGAAACAGCTCTTTGCAGTAATCAGGTCTTGGGTCAAAGGTGTAGAGAGTCTATTTATCTTGTCTGCAGATGGTCAGGGTGCTCATTAACTCAGTTCCTGTAATTCAGAGGGCTTGCAAAATCATGAGGCCCTGTTGCACTGGGGAGGGGTTTGCTGTAGATCTGAATCCTAACAGTGTCAAACCCTTAAGTTGGCCATCCAGATAAACTTTCACCTGCTCAGTGTAGATACTTCTGTGTAATCACACTGTCCTCAACACAGGGTTTTGGTAACCTTCAAACATATGTCTGTTTCCTTGCTTTCTGTCTAAACACAGCACATTATAAAGGCTCAGACCATGCCTTCCCTCATTGGAGAAAGCTTTCTTTTCTGTTCTTTGCTTCACTTCTGATTTGTGTAACATTAAAATGCTAGATTTGACCTTTTCATTCTCAAGTACGGTAGTTTTCAGATTTTTGTCTTACTTTGGCTGTGTTCTTACTTATCCCTTTACTGCTAATGAGGAGACTGTGTCAAACACAGACAGAACAGGGCAGCTGCCTCTATGAATGCACATTTTTGATAGCATGTACAAGACACATGCAAGCCCAAGCTAGACAAAACCCCAGCAAGGATGTGAGAGATGGGCAAGAACTCCCAGCTATAGCTGAGGATCTATTGGCAATTTATATTTGCTGGGAGAGAGAGTTAATTTTTTTTAAGGGAGAGTCAGTTTTCTTTAAATCAGTTTTTTCCAAACATGATGTCTGATAGGTTGACCAGACTCCAAGGTATGGACCCACACCCAAGAGCTTTTGGGAAACATAAACAGGACTTGATAGGCCTTAAGCAAAGAAAAATAACATATGACATGGCATTGGGGGTAGGGGTATTAAAGTTCAGATAGAGATGGCAGGAGTGTTTCTGAATATGACCAAAATATAATTTATAAAATTTTCAAAGAATCAATAAAAGAAAAAAAATAGAGCTGGGATTTAACTTCAAAGCAAGACTGAGGAACCATGCTATATTATTTATATGTGACAGAGATTTATGACCATATCCCCCCCTTAGGATCTCATAATTATTACATTGAGAAAATAGACTTTCTTATAATTTGAAAGGGGAGGTTAGGTGTGTTTTCATTAAAGGGTTATCTCACAGCTCAAGAATGGAAAAATGAGGACACTGTTAACACCTAGCTTGTTGGATAAAAGAAAAGCAAAATTCTTTGTAAAGTTTTAAAGATGAGAAAAATGTACAAATTTCAGTGTTTAGCCATCCTCAAAGAGAAATGAGTCCTACCCTTTTATCTTTACCCTTGTAAGGAAGTCATGACAAATTGTCTTTGGGGAATAGAGAAATAGTTTTAGTGTGCTAAAATTTAATAGTTATGTTCAAATGGTTGTCACTTTGAGATTTTGTTTTCTTTTTGGTTTTCAATATGCACCAACATAGAAAATCATTCAGGTAAAAGAATAGGGACCCACAGATGCAGGAGAGCTTCAAGACGTGTGAAGAGTAAATAATTTGTTTTTGAAAGAACCAGGGTTGATGGTGAACCTTGCATAAGCCAGTGACAAGATCCTGCTTGGAAAATTAAGTATTTCTCAGATCAAAGTCATGGAGATCATTTAATTTTTGAAAAAAATTGATAGGAAACTTAAATCTTTGTATTAGCAACTTTAAAAAGCAAAATGTCAAATGTTAGGAGTGGAGAGAATCTGAAAGTCCAGCCAGAGAGAGCCCTCTCAATAGACAGAAAGGATCCTGAAACCCACGCAACTGTTTGTATAAGGTCAAACAGCATGTCTCCAAGATCCTTAAGTTTGCTCACAGAGGGCTAGTAATGAAGTGGAATGCTTGAAGTTCATGTAATGCAGTAATCATGTCATGTGTTCCCACAAAATACAAATTGTCTTCCAGTGACTACACCAAGGGTAATTTGAAGATGAATCAGCAGAGGAAAATATAGAGAATGAGAGAATCCCACTTGGGTCAGTTTAAAGGTCCTTAAAAGAATTTTTCAAAACAGTAACAAGGACCCATCCCTACTAGAAGGTTAGACATTCCATGACTTGTTCATCCCATAGCAAACTCCAAGGTATCTTGTTAACCAAGAGGTGGTCTTGGACATCTCATGCAACCTGTGGCAAGGAATTTTCTCTGGATCACTATACTTTTCCTAGGAACTTCAATAACAATGAGGTTTGGAATGTAGTTTAAACATACAGAACAAAGATTTCACACTGGGAGAGAAAACCAATGATTTTAAGTCAAAAAGTTGATTGCTTTGAAATATGAGGCAATTAGCCAACATTCTTTTGGGAGGCCAGAAACTATCTTGTATCTCATGAATGTTGGACTTGGCTAGCCTTGGAGATCTTTAAAAACACCTTGGTCTAACACTAGCATTCATCTGTTCAAAGGATTTTTTTTTTCCTGCTTGAAACATCACTCTTCTTCTAAATCATCTTTCATAGTTCTTCAGGCCTTCCTGGAGGGAAGCCTCTCATGAATCTTCATCCACTTTCCCTGTCCTAAGCCTGAATCAGGAGAATTTTTCGGGGGGGAGGGGTCCTATAACACTTTGTATATCTGTCTTTCTCAGAACATTCTATAAGTTACTCTAGACATTCTAAAACACATTAAGGTGGTAATAATCACATAACCAACCCCAACTCAGTTAAAAATACTTAATGTTTATTGTCTTCAAAGAAATTTAAAACTCACATGGAACTTTCTTTAGATTTTGTGAAATATGTCAACTAAGGGACATTTCATCCGAACTATGAATTGTTTTTTATTTATTTTAGCAGCAAAAATTAAGGATGTAGTAGTGGAGCAGAGAACAGTAGAATTGAAAGGATAAATATCAAGTACAAAACTCTCAAATTATTAATTTCAAAGCCCATGCCTGGTATACAATAGTCATTATATATGCATTTCTGACACTGATATGAACTGTGGTTGTAGTAAAGTTATCTAAAATACTAGAGTGATAATAAAGGTTCAGGTTCTCAAAAGCCCAAGATAAAGGTAACCCTGTAAGTATTCTTTTTCAGTTATATATGGAATCTGTTGCAGGAACGTTATGTAAAACCAGGGCATCTCTGGTAAGATTTGTATCGTCATCTAAGTACTCTCTCAGTCCTGTTGTCCCCAGTCTGTAGCCAAAATAATCTATCCTGTTCCCTGAGGAATAACCAAAGTTTGGAAACCCTGAATATACACAGGCATAAATCTCAAGAGGGAAGAAACATGTCTAAACCTTTAAAGAACTTATATGTATTTAGATCTTCAAAAATATTGTTTGGTTTTATGGTAAACAGGATAAGACTGTTCAGAGAGAAGTGAATATTTTTAAAAGGATAAGTGCGTTTATGTGTTTTCAGGAAGGTGGCAGGATTCTTTGAAGTATCCAGAGAGTTACGAAAAAGGACCCAGACATTTGTAAGACCTCTTCTCTAGACATGAGTCCTCAGCAGTAAAAATCTCTGCTTATAGTTCCTTGATCCTGTTGAAGGAGTTGTGAGCTATTATGATTATACATATACCAAAGCAGAGGAAAGTTAAGGACCAGAGGTCAGAATAAAGAATGTTCTCCAAGTCTCCCATGTAATCTTGCGAAGATTCCACTCCTGGAGACATCAGTTTCCATGTCTATCATTTTTCTATAACTTGTTGATTAAAAAGAGTCATTAAATTTTGCCTGAAAGAGGATTTGCTCTTGAGAATCTTAGTATAAGCTATAAAATGCGAGCTATTATTTTGTTATTTATGATTTATTTATTTAGTCCTGAATCACTCTATGCTCATCTAACTTTTTATTCTAGATAAGAATACAATCGTATAAAAATAATACTAAACGATTATGTAATCAACAAGTTGTGTAGTTGGGAGCAGAAACATAAAACAAAAATAGTTATCAAAACCTTTTATCAGAGGTGAAGAGAGCAGACCCCTTCTAAAACTGAAATCCCGAACTCTTTAGGAACTAAGAATGTTTTGAGAATGGAGAGAGAGTTCAAGGAAAATAAAATATATGACTTTTCCATAGTAACAGCTCACATTTTTCCCATAGCTTAAGAAGATTTATAGAAGGAAGATATTTTCCATTCAAGTGCTTGTTGGTCTAGAAAAAACCTGGGGAGGGGGTAGTAGTCAAGCTCAGTGCTGTAGATTGATGGGGCCTGTTACCCTATTTGAAATCCAGGGTCCTCTTGAAAGCTCAGAAACTGAAATCAGCAGTTCTAGTCCACAGGAAGCCCCAGATCTAGCTATAAACACAAGAGAGATGCCTTCTCCTTCCTGTTTCAGAGTTATCCCCAAAGAGCTTTTATTCAAGATGATCTTATGCCTCCACATTTGGATTATTCCAGCACTGAAAATAAACTGAAGGGAAGGTAAATTCTGAATCTTATGGCTTTTTCTAAATAATAAGAGTTTTATTTGGATCTAAAAATGGATTAAGGTGGAAAACAAGATTACCAACGTAGGGAAAACATGCATTGACCTTATGATTACCTTCTAAAAGTATCTCACTTTACTTTCACTACGATCCTGAATGGTAGTTACTCCTCAATTTGGATAAGAATAACCAATTGTAGAGGTTAAGCCCAGTACTAGTCAGCATATTTCCAGGGCCCAGTGAAAAGGGGAAATTCATAACTCCTTATTAAAAAGTCACTGGACATTTCTATTAGACATTTAATATTCTGGGAGAAGAATATTAAGAATCTAAGCAAGCTCTTCTAAATGTGAGGCCTAATGTGTCTGCACAAGCTACATGTTCAGGTTCTGGTCCTGGACAATTCATAATCCATACCACAATCTGGGCTTAGTATTCAGACATCTCAAATTTAAACTGTGATTTCTACTCCTGAAACTCCTAGGTCTGTTAGTTTCTACTTTTTGTGCTTTATCATGTTCAGCTGAATTTAATAATTTTTTACCTTTCTATTTTCGTTTTTTCTCTTTCCTCCCTTCCTCCCTCTTTCCTTCCCTCTTTCTTTTCTTCTCTCCCTCCTTCCTTCCCTTCCTTCCTAACTTATCCCTCCTCCCTCTTTCTCCTCCTTCTCCTCCTCCTTTCTCTTTCTCCCCTTCTGCGCCTCTATTTAAATGTTTAGTAAACGAATAACACATGACTGTTGGAAGTATGTCAGAATGTTCCAGTTTCAACCTGCTCATTGTTTTCTGAAGCATGTTTCCATTATCAACCAGCTCCTTCTATGTCTTAGGATGATTCAGAGAGTATCCTTAGAATTAAAAACTCATATTATTTCTCTTGAAAGTAGACCCCCTAAATCATTATAAACAAGAAAATTCTTACTGGGTGTTAGTCATGTTATTGAATTATACCTCAGTGAAACAAGTAATTCTTGTGGCCAACAATTCTCTCAATTCCTTCTGCCCTTCCTTGGTTCCTGCCTTCTCTTCCTCCCTCCCTCCCTCCCTTTGTCCCTCCCTTCCTTCCTCTCTCCCTCCTTCTTCCTGTCTGTCTGTCTGTCTGTCTGTCTGTCTGTCTGTCTGTCTTCTTTCCTGGAGATTAACGCTATGTGCTTGCTCATGCTGGGAAAGTTCTCACCCACGAAGCTATATTCCCATCCTCCATATCTCTCTTCTGACTGCTGTTTTACATCATTCTAGTTTCCTTTTGTGATAGGTGTACTTATGAAGTAGAGAGAAGAGTCTATAAGCACTCAAGGTCATAGAGTGCAGAAACAGGGACTCTGAGAGAATACAAAACTCTTAGACTAAAAAAGAGAAAAGAATATCTTCAAAACATGAGCAAAAACTATTTAGACCATTTCTTCTTTGGCTTGTCAAACAGATTGTCAGATATTTTCTCATATTAGCTGATAATTAATTAGAAAATAAAGACTGTCACTCTGCCCACCACACAATACCAATTCTCTCTGAAACGTGGGAAGGTGATATCTGAGTCATTTTAGATGGGGAGAGTACTCAGTCCTCATGGAGCAATTGCTATTTCTATATTTAAAATCTTGGTTCAGAGGTACTATAGGACTGTGCATCTTTTCCATGACAGCCCAGCATGTCTGAACTATCTCATTTATTGATGTTTGGAGATACTTGAATTGTTACAAAACAGGGTAATCTGTCCTCTATTATTGAGAAAAGCTAGTCATACAAATAGTTCCCTGCCCACAGAGGACTGTATCATTCCAGGTAACTGGCAGGTCACTGGATTGGATAGAGCCTTGAACATTTTCTCTATTGGGTAAGCAATCACTGAGACTGTTTGTGATGTATTTTATTGTTTTTTGTAAATACTACACTTCATGGACAATGCCTTCATTCTTAATCGTTCTACCATAAAATTGTGATTACATTCCCATAAACATTCTTAGAGCTAGCAAAAAGTACCAGCAGCCATACAGTTGACTAATGCTGAATTTCTCATCAGAAGATAATTAACAGTGTGAATGATTACATTGTGAAACTGATTATTTGGTTGTATCCCATGGGCTATAATTTAAAAAGAGAATCTTGGAGACCTCTAACTCAGTCCGACCATCTTGGCAAATTTAATTAACGTCATAAATGTTTATTGGGTTAATACTATGCTGGTCCCTGTGTGAATTCAGAGGGAAAGCCCTACATTCTGGAGCTTCTCAAGTTTTTACTATTCTGAATACCCAACTTTTCTAACAATTCTCAGCACATCCCAGAGGCCATCTTTTTCCTTTCTAAATGCCAGATTAATTTGTACTATTCACTGGTCCTTGAATTCTAGGCTAGGTTGGAAGACCAAACAGTCAAGTGTTTCATTAAAATGAAGACTATGTGCCAAGAGTTGTGCACAGAACAGTTTGAAGGACTACTCCAGTAACTTATTTTTAATGAATTAAATATCAAATTACACAGTGTGAAAATAATTGTGATGATATTTCCAAGATCTAAGCTTATTTTACTTATCACACAATGCAACATACATTAATTGTATTAGGTATGTTTGTACTGTTGTGTTCAAATATCTGACAGACACAACATAAGGGAGGAAACAGCAGAACAAAAGAATACTTAATGCCATGTCCTATGAGCTTTCCAAATGAGAAGACTGTTTGAATTTCAGTCAGTAAATCTGTAAAGTTAGAAAGCAGGTAGATACCTATGTGACACAAACTATTAAGATGACTAAAAGGGAAAGAAAATTTCAATGAGGTTATAATAATTAGAAATTGTCTCAATTTCCCTTCTCACCCCAGTGAAAAAGTAGTTATCTAATACAAACGGGTCAACTCAAAACACATGTTAGACAGGAGCACCATTGAGTAGATTCATTGCATGATATGTTTGTGTAAATGTGTAAATGCATTCATGTGTGTATATGTAACAATAATAAAGAAGACATGAAACTGAGTGGGAGTCAGGGGACAAGGGAGGAGCTGGAGGTGTGCGTGAGAGGGGTGGAGATGATGCTCAGAGAATGCTCATGTACAAAATTCTCAAAAAATGTTTTTAAAAAGTGAAAAAGGAAAAAAGAAAAGATCAGTGCTATACATGATTTATTAATGACCACATAGAAGGTAGGTTTGTTTTATATAGTCTCAGAGGCTACAAAGAAAAAGAACTTCTCCTTTTACATTTCAGGAGTAACGTAAGTTACATATAAAGCCAGAGAGGGCATTTATAGAGCCATCACACTCATGCACAGATAGAAAAATATTAAACAATTATAATCTAAACCCAGCACTAATCCTTTGACTTTAATTCAAGTGTGACAGGCGATTCAACATTATAAAATCTATTAAAATATTTTATCTTGCTGAGCTATTAAGGAGAAAAGTAGACGTCAATAGATAGAGAAAAATGTTCTCAAATGTGACACAACCTCCGCTGGAAAATAACTACGCCACCTCTCACAAGAGCAGTATGTTTCTAAGAATCGCCTCCATTTGCCTTGAAAGGATGGTATGTCAGTCAGCAGGATCAGGTTATACATACCAGGTGACAAAAATAAACCACATCTCTTAATAGGTTATCATAGCAGGAGTATCTCTCACACACTCTAAGCAGATGTTGGACATCATCAGGGATCTGTTTTTAGTCTGCATCCATGGTGACCAAGGCGGAAGAAGCACCAATTTTCGAACATTAGCAGTCACTAATGGTAGAAGGAGAACTTTGAAGATTCTTCACTGGGGAAGTAAACAGTGAGCCCAGAGTGACACAGGTTCTTTTACACATTCCTCAGCGACCAGAATTGATTGTATGAACGTGTACAGCAAGAAGTGTCCAGAAAGGTTATCCCATCACAAGGCCAGAAGAGGTCTTTAAACTTCAAAATAACACCAAGGACTAACACAAGCATCTACCAAAACCATAATGGCTACCTTCATGCCTGAGAGTAAATTCTGATTTTCTTTTTCATGTAGAGTCAGACAAAATTTAATATTATTGCTGGAGAAACTAACAGCTCAGAAAGGCCAAATTAATAATTAAACTAATAGTAATAAATGAAATGTTCATCGTATTCTCTAGGAATGAAATATAAAATAGAACAGTAATGAAAACTAAAAAGAAATTGCATAGCAAGTTTGCTTAATATAAAATTAGTGTATGGTACTCAATTTATGTCTTGAATAAGAAACTAGTAGAATCTTAAAAATAGTTTCTCATAACAGCTAGATGGACTAATATTAAGAATGAAGATAACAAATGATCGGCAAGATCTTTTGTACAGATAATAAAAAAGTGTATTGCAAGGCACTTTTTTAAAAAAAGTACTCAATAACTTGGGAATAACACCACATATTTATAGAAACACTCAGTCGATTAAAGGTATTTTTCCCCAGGTTGATAGATTTAATGCAATACTAATCAACCTCTCTGCAGGATGTTTTTTTTTTTTTTTTTTTTTTTTTTTTGTCTGTGTGTGCCATTGACAAGCTAATTCTGAAATTTACATTAAAGGGAAAGAGAGGCTAATTTTCTTAGCTTGTCTTAATTTGAAAGAAACAACTCAAGGGATCTTGCCAAGGCATGTAATAATAACTTGTTTAGAGTGACAATCATTAAGGCGTGTTAGATTGCTGCAGGTCTAGACAGATAAACTAATGGGATCAAATGAAATGCTAAACAATGGGACAGGCATGTGTATACATAGTATACACTGAAAGGGGTTTTCTCTAACAATAGGGAAAAGGATAGATAAACCAATAAAGAAGTCTGGCCCTTGTCTAGCCATGGAAATAGAAAATTTATTCCTTTACTCAGCTTTCAAACACAAATTTGAAACTAAAATTTTAGAAAAGTGAAATATGTATGTGATCTTGCAGTATGAAAAAGAAATTTAAGTAAAGGAAAATGATAAATATACTTTAAAAATTATGAATACCTGTTCATCAACATATGTAGTGAAAATGCAGGTCTCAAATTTGGAGAAGACATTTACATTTGACAACAAGAAAATGTGTTCACATATAAAATATAAAATACAGTGCATACACATATACACACGTGCACACACACACACACACACACACACACACAAACATAACAACCTGCAAAAAGTACTGGATGCTATCAAGGGTTACATAGAGGTGGATAATGGGAATCCCCACCCCAAAAAGATTGATGGATGAGATTGATGGATGGGGCTTTCCTCTAAAGTTACAAAGCACGATTAAGTAAATGTACTCTATTCTGATTTATTATATATTTCACCAAAACCTTCAGGAGACCTTTCTAATATAGAAAGGTGACTATTTGAGGATGTAGAAATTCTGATTAGTCTGACTGAATCATTACACTTTCCACACATGTATCAATTTATAACACTGAACTCAATAAGTAAGTACAAATATTGTATATCAAAAACAAGAGAGAGCTGGCAAGATGGCTCAGTGGGGAAGGACTTGCTGCTGCTCCTGACCACCTAGGTTTGATCTCTATAACAAACACGGTATAAGGAAAGAATTGACTTCTACAATTTTTCTTCTCTTCTCTACAGATGCACTGTCCTCTCACAAAAGAAATAAGCAAACAGATAAGTAAATAAATAATAAATAAAAGTAAAAACAAATAAAAATATGGAAACAGAAATAAATGAACAAGTGAATACCTATCCACCTATCTATCATCTATGTATGTACATATGTATATATGTATGTATCTATCTATGTATTATCTATCATATATCTATGTATCTGTCTTGGTATCATATATCTTTGTGTCTATCATCTATGTATCTATCTGTCTCTGTATCATCTATCGTTGTATCGATCGTCTATCTGCCATCTATCTATCTATCTATCTATCTATCTATCTATCTATCTATCTATCTATCTATCTATCTATCTATCTATCTATCTATCTATCTATCATTATCTATCTATCTATCATCTATCTATCATCTGTCTATCTATCTATCTATCTATCTATCTATCTATCTATCTATCTTCATCATCATCATCTACTTATCTACCCATCAATGCAACTGTCTTAGTTCCTTGAGCTGATACCACAGAATACCAAACATGGGATGGTTTATAAACAGCAGACATTTATTTCTTACATTTCTGGAGGTTGGGAAGTTCAAGATCCACACACTGTCTGATTTAGTATGTGGTGAGGGCCTGCTTTCTGGTATGTACACAGCTGTCCTCACATGGTAGAAGGGGCAATGAAACTTATCTGGTGTTGCAATTATAAGAGCAGTGAATCCTGATCATGGGAGCCACTAACTACTCCCAAAGATTTCACCTCCAATTATAACATTGGAGATTAGGTTTAATGCATGGATCTGGAGTGGGTTGAGACACAATTACTCAATCTATGGTATTATCTACCCATTAATTAATTCACAACAGACATGTATGCCTTTAATCCCAGCACTTGGGAGGCAGTGGCAGGTAGAGCTCAGTGAGATCAAGGCCAGCCTGGTCTACATAGTGAGTTCCAGGCCAGCTGTGGCTACATGGAGATCCTGTCTCAAACAGGATCAAACAGACCAAAAATATATAGTAATTTATAAGAAACAATATTTTAGAACTTGACCAGCAATCACCAGCTATATATTTAAACTTAAAGCTTTCTCAATGGGAATGAACTCATGGGTGACACTGTAAACTCAGCCAAATACACATGGCAGGAGAGGACATAGATCTTAGAGAAAATCCTATCTCTTTCATATCTCAAGAAAAATGAAAGTTCTTACTATATACTAAATATTGATCCTTATATTTACAGACAAGCATATTGTACAACACTCATCAAAGAAGCTTCTTTTTGCAACAGATGGAGGCTACAGCAGAACTACACATCTGGTTAAAAACAGAGAACATACATCTGAGAGATGCCCAGTACTAAGTGACACATCTACAACTGAACCTCAACAACCAAGGCTCATGGAACATAGCAGAATAAGGGGTAGAGAAAAAGAATGCATCCCTCAGCTCTCACCAGCAAATCTTTGTTATACAACAGAGTGTGATGCATACAGAAGGCCACAACTGGCCAAGTTTTAAAGAATAAGAGACTGTAGAGGGTAGAATAGGACTCCTATGTGGAACCTCATCCATCCACAGCTCAGGTACATTGTGGAAGAGGGGCCAGAAAGATTGTAAGAGCCAAGGCAGATTCATGAATACAGGCCACTAGAAGCTTGCTCATGTGAACTTGTTGCAATGGTGGCATCGAGCACATGACCCATGTCAACTCAATTACACAAGAGCCCAAAGGGGAGTAGAGAAATAGATGGTGGGATTGCACTAGCCTGAGAACTATTGGAGACTGATTGCTGCTGGGTGAGAGAAAGTATGACTTATGTATGATCACTAGATGGTCTAGGTTTGACAAATGTCTTTGAATGAGTGAAGTGTTCAGTGAATTCAAACTGTTTTTATCTTTGAAATCATTTTAAAGAGTTATAGTTTGAATTTTGCACTTTTTCTTGTTTGAAAGGTGTCAACGCTGCTTGTGTGGGACAGGATCCCTGATTGATTTTCCTGCACCATTGTTATTCTTTCTTGGACATCAATAAAGATCAGCACTCGTGCAAAAAGAAAAAGAAAACTTGACCAGAAGCTTGAATGCAAATAGAAAAATTAAAAGGAAAATATATACAGGCTTTTATGTATGCACATTTGAAGAATGATATCTAATTCAAGTATGTAGTTTTGCAGCTGGAGAAAATTCCAGGGTTAGATGAAATACAGGTAAAAGCATTTTGTTTAAACATGCTCCCCTTTGGGGTAACAAATAGAATTTTCTTGTCTGTTTCCTCTTTCCTAAATACATAGACATGCGTTAAGTATCCCACACTCGGATGGAGACACCTCAAGACATGTGACATGTGTGAGGACCATAGATTGTTTGGGAGATGACCATGGACCAGAGTAAAGAAGACTTTGCTCAGGCTGGCATTAATATGTCATTAATGTTTGCTGGAGTACAGTTATGCTTGGTAAGTATTTGGTGAATAAATGAACTAATGGATGGAATCTTTTCAATGAGGACTCATGGGAGCACGTCTTCTTGGTTAATGCTGCCTCACTCCCTTTTCTTTTAGACTATTCTCACCATAACTAGAAAAACTTTATACCATTTTCCCTCTTTCCTTTTCAGTAGCTGGTAAGGGTGGGAAGATTTCAGGAGGTCCAAGACAAGCTGTAAACCAGCTTGATTTCCAATGGTCCTTGCAGAGTGCTGACAGATGTCTGACACGAGAATGAGATTGGAGAAGCTGCCAGCTGCGGCCAGGAGCCAACCTCCTTTTCTGAGGAAATTGGAAGAAGTCTGTAGATGGCAGTGACTCAGATGCATGGTGTGTAGGCTGCTCTCCTTGCTCACTTTTGTCTCTTCACCCCTCATTTCCCCGACTCACATCTCCTACTCCCTACCTGATATTCTCCATCGTTGCGTTTCTTTAATGAACCATTTAGGCTTCTGCATTGCTTCACTTATTATGTGCTCTTCAGGCAAGCATTCCTCTTCTAGCTAGGGGTATATACTGGAGGCAACAGGACTTGATTATAAATCCTGTGCTTCTGAGAAAGCTATCTTTCTCCTGTAAACTGAAAACTCTTTCTGGATTTAATACAATTTAGTTGTTAAATCTTGTCATTATTTTTCTTGAACAAAACTGTAATGCAAGTTTACTATAAGTAAGATGCAGAGATACAAGAATAAAGGAAAATTATAGACAATCTTTCTGACGGCAGCTGCTTCGTGTATTTTAGAGGATTTTATTTTATTCTTTCTGTTTGATTTTCACTGTTATTTTTCCTGCCGGAAACTAAGGGCATCCATCAAATTCATATTCTTCTCTCTTTGGAGTTCTATATTATATAAGAAAGAAGCAGGGGTATAATGTGGAGCCAATAATAATGGACACCGAATCGTTTCCAACTTAAGATGTGGAAATAGGCCTAATGACTGAAGTCAAAGAAGTGTCCTGTTCTAACCTGCTCACCTACTGTTGGGAGTCTTAGTTTTGGTTATAGGAGCCTGACTAGCTGCAGGAAAAAGGGTCTGCCTCACTCACACAAAATGGAAAGCAAAGAAAAGAAGATGATGGAGAGACTTCGAGCTCACTTGTAAGGAACTGACCCTAACCCATCTCCATGTGTTTTTAGTACTAAGAAGCAAGAAGGACAAAGCAAAGCACACATCTATTTTCCCAATCTATAAGTGAGGCTATTTCCAAACTTTGCTCTAGAATAGCATCATCCACCAGCACAATTATTTGGTTCAGGTCAGGAAGAACCTAATAATCAACATGGAAATCATCTGTAAGAATGTAATATAGATAATTTAAAATTTGTCATATCAAAGATTTAAAGGTCTAGAAACAACTAAAAATAATCATAAAAGTCAAAGAAAGAAAGAAATGTGATATTGAAAAGTAACTCTATAGAGAGGAGATCTTGTGGGTAATCCTTGTGGTTTGGTATTGGCATATCGAGAAGTTGAGGACTGGCACCAGGACCTACAACACTGACTGAGTGTCTAAGTGTTTACTGAAAACTTATTACTGCTAGGTAGAGAATAACAAAATGAAAAAAGCCTCTGCTTTTCAGAAAGGCATGACCACACACAATCTGGACTATGTCATTAGACCCAGAGGTGGAGAAAGAAGACCAGGAGATAAATACATCAATCTTTCCTTTTTTAATTAAACTGAAAATCACAAATTTATTGCCCATTGAAAAGGTTGGTCCTCAAAATAAATGTCTACCCAAATCTATAGATGAAAAATATTAATGTAACTTTCTGATCACTACCCCGAATGCCTATCCTTCTGGATATTTTTGTTAAAAAAGCACATACAAAAAGGTATAAATAGGTAGCTACTTATATGATTTAGAAATCCATAAGATATTAAGGAAGCCTTAAAATGTATGGAAAGGAAATATAGGCATAGGTTACAAACTTCTCAAGCACTTTAAGCAATCAATCGATTTGATTGCTCAGTTGTTTTCTGGTCTTTGTGAAGACTATACTGTTCCTATTGGGAGAAATTTCGAGATTAGTCAGACTTACTCTTCAGTATGGGGTGTTCAGTTTTCCAGTTTTCATAATTACCAAAAATGCTGCTACGAATATTCACATACACCTATCTATATGCAAGTGTGTAAGAAATGAGGAGAGGATCCTAAAAGTAAAACGGTTCAATTAAAGAAGAGCATGAGACAACTTTTATAAATGCTTTGTAAAAAAGTATTGATTTAAATAACCAGCAAATATTCTTTAAAATTTATGTTGAGAAATTGATTATATTGTTAAATTTATAATTAGTGCTACTTCAATGGGGAAATATTTCATTTTGGCTTTGTTTATTCATTTATTCTTTTACACTTTCATATATGCATAGATGTATTAGTTACTTTTATGTTTCTGTGATAAAATACTGTGATCAAGGAAATTTATAATAGGAGGAGTTATTTGGGCTTATAGTTCCAGAGGATAAGAGCTCATCATGACAGGGAGACATGGCAGCAAGCAACAGTATGGTGGCAGGATCAGGAAGCAGAGAACTCACATGCTCAATCACAAACATGAAGCAGAGAGAGTGAACTGGAAGGGGAGTGAGGCTATGAATTCTCAAAGGCCACCCCCAGTGACATGCTTCCTCCAGCAAGGCCACACTTAAAGAATCTATGACTTTCCCAAACAGTGCCACCAACTAAGTGTTCAAATATTTGAGCCTATGGGGGACATTTCCCATTCAAACCACACACACACACACACACACACACAAACACACACACACTGAGGGAAAAACAGCATCTTCTACAAACAGTGTTGAGATAACTGGATCTCTATGTGTAGAGGAATGGAATTAGATCCGTATCTATCACTCTGCACACACACACACACACACAAACACACACACACACACACACACACACACACACACACAATCTTATTTTCACGTTTTATTGTGTGACCCACTGCATTAAGTAGAATTGCTGGCTTTATTTCTGTGTCTTTAAACACATGGACTGTTGAATATTAAGCAGCATATTTCTCTCATTTTTCTATGAAAATCTGATGCTCTATAAGAAAATAAGTCTATACAATAACAGATTTTATTCCTTTGACCTATTTTTCACCTTAACAGTATTTTGATTTTATAAAGAAAACATTTGAATAATTTCTCAAGAGAATCATTTGTAAAACAGTAACAAGTGACTTTTTTGAACTAGGATGAAACATATTATAGAAATGTAATTGCGTGGATTGGTAACTACCTAATAGTCAATCGAGAAGGATTTGAATGGACCTCTTTTGCTTTTCATATCTCCTACAGGCTCCTCCTTTTCAACCATTCCTCACCAGTCTAAGAAACATGATGCATTATCATCTATTTTTTTTAATCTTCTTAAAATGTTATGTTTGCCCCAAATGAAGTCTTCCACTGTGGGTGTGCATGTGTGTGTACAGGTGCACATGTTGTGCATGCACATATAGAGAACATAGGTTAGTGTTGTGTGTCATATTTTTTTGAGATAGAGTCTCTTATTGAGTCAGAAGCTCACTGATTGGCTGGACTTGTTGGCCAGTGAGGCCCAGGGATTCATAAGCCATCTGTCTTCAACACCCCACCTCTGAGTTGACAGACACAGGCCACCCTGTGTGACTTTTTGCTTGCATGCTGAGATTTGAAACACAGATCCTCACACTTGCACATCAATACTTTGCCCACTGAGTCATCTCTCCAGCCTCAAGATTACCTTTTTTGTTAAAGATTTCTGCAGACCCTAGCTTCTTTCCTAGGGCATAACAGTTATATGAAATTTCCTTCACTTCTGCTGTCTCTGCAATATAAACCTAAATATGAAACATAGTCACTGTCTGACTTGTTTTGCACTGTACCCCAGTCTATGCTGTACATCTTAAATTCACACATATGTGAGCAGTGATTTGATTTTGTGAAATAAAATAGTTTTCCTTTCTACAAAAGTATTGAGGTCCATTGAGTTATGCATGCATTTTGATAAGGTGATATATATTACATTACATAATTTTATCACAAAAAAGCAAAAGTCAAAAGAAATGGAGTTAACATATATTTATGACATTGATTGTGATAACAGTTTTATGAGTGTATACACATTTTCCAAGTACAAAAACTGCCTATATTAAACACCTAGTGCTTTGTGTATGTCAATGATACCTCCATAAAGTGATGACACACACACATATGTATATATGTGTATATTCATATAAATGTGTTAAAGGCACGATTTCCACGAAGTTCATTGTTATATTTATGTGATTTATCTTCTTCTCCATCCCCACTCTTTCCATGACATGTACATTTCCATGTCTGATCAAATCTTCAACAGCAGCTCACTTACTCAGAGACTTCTTCATCTCTTAGACTTCTTTCTCTGATCCCCATTTCCATGTCAACACAGATAATATTAAACATCATGAGCAACTCAGTTTTGACTTCAGGTTCGATGAAGACCCATCCACAGAAGCCAGAAGCAGACTGTTAGGTTTAAAGTTAGAGCTCATGTCATTTCAATTAAAGTAACATCAAATAAAATCAATATTTTAAAAATTCATTTCATACACCCCCGGCCCCCCCCACACAGACAAAGTCAAAGACTGCAGCCAGCCTGGTAAACATAGAAAGTTCCAGGCCACCTGGAGCTACAGGGAGACCCTGTATCCAAAAGACAAAAATAAATAAATAAATGAATAAAATAAGTAAGTAAATAAATAAATAATCTTACATCCCACATGGGCATTCACTATTTTCTTGAATCTCTTTCACTTGGAGTCTCTCCTTTCTCCAATGGATCACAGATCCTTCCTCTTCTATTTTTAGAAGAAGTTTAATTTTTTTCTGAAGCAAGGGGATAAGCCAACATCTAGGCTTTTGGGATGTCAGACTAGAAGGATATTTTACCCAATAAAAGATTTTCTGCTTTTGGAAAATGAATCTGGTACTGGCTGTCAAAATAACAATATTATGCTGTATTAGCTATGTTTATACATATTACATCTTAAATCTGGGAATATTTTATATGTGTGTTATTTACCTTGGTTCTTACAAACAAAATCTCTACAGCCAAGAATGTAGTCTCCTTCCATAAACCACTGGGCTTGCCTATCTTATCATCCAGAGGAAACAGAGCTGGCTTCTCTTCACATTTCAGAATGTGGGCGGTGAATGAGGCCCAGAAAAACACGCCTCTACTACCACAGTAATTTGTTAGAAGGGTGGATTCAGAAACATTTTGCTGAGAATTGCAAAAGAAAAAATAATAATAGCACAGGAGAATGCAAATGTAAAAGTCATTAATTTTCAAACTAGTAAGGACTAGCTGGGAATTTCAAACACATGAGTTACATCACACAAATTTATGATCTAGTCCCCTTGAGCACTTGAGAAAAATGTAATGATCTTTACTCAACAACTGACGTGAGCGATTCCAAGCAAGGTTTAAATGAGGGTATTTTAAAACATCTCAATGAAATATATCATAAATACTGAAGAATAACATAAATCAGGAGTGCATGGGTTATAAAATCTTTATAAATTGAACACATATCCATAATCATCAGCCTGGTGAGAAGTGAAGGAGCAGCGTCTTCCAGAAGGCTGCCTCCTCTGCCCTTCCAGTGCCCTCTTCTGACGAGACACTCTCTCCTGTCTTCAGATTCCATAACTTCTGCTAGATTGTCTATTGCTATACTTTAAACAGCCATAGCCACGCTGCATACACTCTTTGGAGTCTAGTTTACTAAAGTCACTATTCTGTTTTTGAGGTTCTGCCCAACTGATTTTATTTACTAATATTATTAACTAATACCATTAAATTTATAATAGATATAGTTTTTGATGAATTAAAACATTACTTTCTTTTCATTGGAGTGCATTCACATTTTACTCATTCTTATGGTTTCTATTTGTCTCTTTCTATTTAGAGAAATATTAAATCAAGACAGAAACCACAAAATGTATATATCATCTATAATCTCAGATAACATATAATTTGTGTTGCCCAGAAGTTGAAACAAACATCAGTTAAGGCAGAGTTTTATTTTATTTTATTTTTTTGGTCTCTTTGAGACAGGGTGTCCTTGTAGCCCCAGCTGTCCTGGAGCTCACTATGTAGACCAGGCTGGCCTTGAACTCACAGAGATCCTCCTGCCTCTGCCTCCCAAGTGCTGGGATTAAAGGTGTGCGCCACCATGCCCGGCCTAGAGTTTTACATTTTTGAGGTCTTAAATTGTCTCATCCTTCTCTTTTTATTTCATTTCTTGTCCTGGTTCTTCTCTTCTTTACCTTTCACCCCATCCATCTTTCTTCTTCTTCCTCTGTCTATCTATCTCTTTGTCTTCATGTCTCTGTCTCTCTCCATGTCTGTATCAATATCTCTCTCCTTACACACACACACACACACACACACACACACACACTGCACCTTCTTGGAGTCATTCTTTCTATAGTGACATAAGGTAAATCCAGTATTATGAATGAACCAATCTCTATATTCCTGTGAATGATTAATCGATAGGCATAAGGATGTTAAGATTTTCTCTTATACCAGGATAATATAAATTGGGCAAGTGTTTTAGCACAGGGAATAGAATGTCCTATAGAGTCCTACAAGCTCCTGGGAACCTGCTCATATGATTCTATGGCAATGGTGTCAGCTTACACAAGTCCCATGTAAACCCAGGCAGACAAAAAACCCAGCATAGAACTGGGAAAATGAACAGCAGACCCCAATCTTATCTGAAGGCAACTGACTGCTGATAGGTGAAGAAGAGCTGATCTTCCTAAAGCAAGGGACTCTAGATAGACTGACTAGACCTCAGTGGATGAACTTGTACTGGGGAACAGCTGGGGACACTGACAACACAGTAAGCCTTAACACAGATGACATAGTATATGGGCTCCAGTTGGGGGTTTATGGGAGGTGTCAGTGGAGACAGGGATATAAAGATGATCAAGATTGTTTGAGATGTTCTATATGCAATGAAATACACAACAAATTCAATAAAAACAGATTTTTAAAAAAGAATGTCATTACAGGCAAGAGAGTGGTATAATCAGACTGGGTAAGGTAAACGTGAAAATACCCCAGAACACAATGATCTGTATTCTTTATATTATATATGAAATCTTAATTTTGGTCACTCAAACAATAACCCAATTAGTTAAGAGCAGAGACTTAGTCAATTCCAGACATAAAGGCTAGATCTGAGGGATGTCTCTTGTCTGATGTAAATAAGTTTTTAGCAAGAGTTAGCTCCTATTTTGGTTGCCTTAGAAATCAAGCATACCCATTATTACCTACAGGGAGGAGTGATGAGCTGTGTGTTGCTTGACTGAAGTCTCATGACTTAGCCATCTTAGAGCAGCACCACAACATTGACCCACTGGGAGGCTCAATGCAGGAATAGTCTCCATGATGCCAGGCGTGGTGGCACACTCCTTTAATCCCAGCACTCGGGAGGCAGAGGCATGTGGATCTCTGTGAGTTCAAGACCAGCCTTGTCTAGATAGTGAGTTCTAGGCCAGCTGGGGCTACAGGGAGACCCTGTCTCAAAAAAACCAAAAAAAAAAAAAAAAAAAGTCTCCATGATATACTTCTGGAAAATGGCTCTTACTATAGGAGTTGGGACCTTGGACCTATCTGGAAGAGACATGGATTTCAGGCTCTCCAAATGGCAACAGTGCATGCCTTCTTTGAGTGAACGGGATTAAGGATTATAGTTTTTCCACTATCACCCTGTTCAGCACTGGAGAGGTACAATTACTGCACGAGCTGCTATTTGTCAATATTTTCAGATAGCCAGGTAGATTTTCCTTTTAGTGGATATTGTTGTGTGTCTTATGGATGTAAAGTACTGGCAATGTGTGCATCCTTCCAATCCTGTACTTTCTTGGCACTAGTTTAGACACCTAAGCCACAGCATATGGTTATGCAAAGTGAAGATCAAAATGGAATAAAGGTTTTTGGAGATATGCTAGTTTTAAAAATTATTGGATCATACTATATTTAAAGATTGAAGTATCTTCCATTAATTCAAATATTAGAGATAGAAGATAGATAGATAGCTGATAGATAGATGATAGATTGATATAGATGTAGATAGATAGGTAGATTGATAGATGGTAGAAAGGTGATAGGCAAAGCTTACTAAATACTCATAATCCATGTTAGTGTCTAATATGAATCATATTTGATTCATAGAATACTTATGTTAATTAATGATGTTATTCAAATTTAAATAAAATCTGAATCCTTCTTATTTTTGTTTTAACAAACTTCTCTCATAGTTCACTATGGCATACGCACTCCTATTCCAATGCCCACTCTTCCCAAATAAATGTTCTGTGGAGAAAAAAAATTAAGAGCTAAATAAAATCCTGAACTAAAAAAAATATCCCTACCAATGTAATCAGATGGAATATGCGCTTCCATATTTCCAGTTCAATTTCTACAATGTCCAGTGCCTTTTAAGTACAACCCGTGTTTGACACTCATTCATTCTTCTTTAAGCCTGAATGCCTTTTCCACCCACAGTCAGAGAAAATGCCACCTGTTCTATGCATATGCATTCAGAGAAGTTCTGCAACCCTGGCCCAGGGTCTCTTCACAGAGCCTGGGACTAATGGAGATCCCAGAAGCTTCTGGCTTTGCTGACAACATCAAAGAAGAATGAAAAATAGGGGTGGTGAATATTTTCCAGAGGAAAATGGGCTCCCTGCTTGGGCAGACCTCGCTTGACCTCGTGGGCAAGTCTAGAATGTGGAACTGTAACTGAGAGGAACAGAATGGAAGAGTCTTCTGCCATGGAAACAAATGGTCACGTTTCACTGGCACAAATTTCCTCAACTGTCCCTTTAAGTTTCAAAATGTCATCAGTATTATTTCATTTAGTTTTTCGCTTATCCATCTGATCATTCCTTTAACACGCATGGTTTTTCAAACTCCACAAAGTAGAGAGACGGTGGAGGATAATGTAAACATTCTTGCTACTTTGGACATTCTCCTATTGTGTGAAACACAGGTAAACAACCAGACATTTCCAATGCACTGTGATGGGTACTCTGAAACAAGCCAAGGCTAAGAAAGTACAGGAGTGACACAGAGGTAAATGCCACTGAACGTGACTCAGGATAGGCTTTGGCAACAAGGTAACATCCAATCCAAAACTCAAGAGAAGAAAGCAAATTTTCCATGGGTGGAAATGGTGTGGAATGAACAGTTTTCTGTGTGAATAGAGAATGCATTGAACCTGAAGACCTGACTTTGAGAGTGCGGATATTAAATGCAAAGAATTCAGCCCTTTAGTGAGGCTTGAGTGAAGTATCAGGGGCAGGAAGCACATGTGAAATTCCATGAAATAAAGTTGAAGAGAGGTACAGGGTCTGAAGTGAATGACTGTTTAGATTTCTCAGGGAAGCTGAGTTTTATGACTCTCAAGACAGTTTCGTAGGACAGTCTATATTGTCTACAACATATAGTTATGAAACTCATAATTGTCCAGACAATCAGAGTAAATTATATAAAGCCTGACTTAGGGTAAGCTAAACCAAGGAAGCAATGATTGAAGGATGAGGGAGGGGATGATGGAGAGCTAAGAGAGAATACACACTGCTTTTGTGACCCATAGGTGCTGGTGAGAGCCAAGTGTCATGCATTCTGGCACTCCTTACAGAATAAATGAAACAGCCCTACTATGTCTATCTGTAGGATAGCTATGAAAACCAAGTCAACAGTGACTGGAAAATGACCTTATTAATTAATTAATTAATTAATTAATTTTAGTGTTGATACTAGAACCCCAGCCTCCTCAATGCTAAAGAATCTCTCTACCACTAAGCTTTAGCCCCAGTATGTTGAATACTGTTACCATTTTATTTTGAGGTAGAATCTCACTGTGTAGCCTCAAAGTTGCTCTCCTCTTCCCTCAGCTCCAGAGTGGCTGGGATTACAAGAATGACATCGCACCCAGGTGACGACATACTTCTTGATCCTTTCTCCTTGCAGATCAGCAGCTTGGAACTGATATATCACCCACTGGCCCGCATGCCCTGAAGTTTTAATCTTCAGAATCCAAGATACCATTTCTGAAAACCTCTAGCTCATGAACTGCATAGGAAGACTGACAGTCTCTTATCTGTTCATTCTGCTCATTAACCCACTGTTATGGCCATATCTCATTTCAAGATGCCCGGAAGAAACAAAAAGTACAATTTACATGATTCTCTACTGTAAATACAGTTGATTCTCTACCTCCCTGATCTCACGCCTAAGCACAAGGTTAATGAAAAGGGGTTGACTGTGACTCTAGGCATCTGTCCTTTGCACATATTTCTCTGTCCACATTTGCCTTTTCTGGTTGATTTCCTGGGTCACTTGAAGTCATTCCTAGGTCCCCCTCCTCCAAGAACCCTTTTCTGAGAGCTGGTACGGCCAGGATGGGATCCCTTCTCTTCATATCCACAGCAAACCAAATCTATGTTATTGGATGAACTACTATTAGCTACATTTTGAACCCAGAGTAAAAATATGTCCACAAGTGATTTATTTTCCTAAGAATCCATCAGATCCCCATATGCTTAATTATTATATATTGCTCTGGTACATGGCTTCGTTATTGATTTTTTAAGTGCATTTTGCAAATCATTTAAAAGACAGAAGCAACAAAACTACAGCAACCTCAGTAAATGAAACAGGTTCTTTTGAGATCTTAGAAGTGAACTCGACCCAGTCTCTGCAGTAAAGGAAGAAGCGTGCTGGCAGGTTAATCATTCTGCTGTCATGTTTAGCTTCCAACATTGTCGTTCTATGTCTTTTATCTTTGAGAGTTTCACACATGAGTGTTGTACTGTCATTATTTCCATCCCTCCCAGTCCCTATCCCCCCCAATTCCTCCCAAATACTTATGTTCTTGTTTGATTATTATTGTTACATATATACATACATTTACAAGTGTCTTAGTTTGTCTCTTCTCCATTGCTGTGACAATGCACTCTGACCACTACCAACTTGAGGAGGAAAGGGTTTATTTGTCTTACATCTCCCGGGTCACAGTTCATCTGGGAGCCCAAGGTAGGAACTCAGGGCAGGAACCTGGAGGCAGGAGCTTGAGTGCAGGCCATGGAGGATCACTGTACTGACTTGCTTCCCTGACCCCTGCTCAGCCTGCTTTCTTATGCAACACAGGCCCATCTCCCCAGGGGTGGCACCACCCACAGTGGGCTGGGTCCTCCCACATCACTCATCAAGAAAATGCCCATCAGACATGGCCACAGGCCAGTCCAATAGAGGCAATTCCCCAACTAAGGCTCCCTCAACCCAGATGTGTCAAGTTGACACTAAAGCTATCCAGCACAATAAGTTTACATAAATACATATAATGCACCAAGTCCATTTAGTGTTGCTCATCTGTACCTGTGTTTGGGACCTGCCACTTGGGTTTAGGTAAACATCAAGGAGGTAGGCCCTTGAGAAAATGGATTCTCCCTCCTTTAGCATCCATTAATTGCCTATAACCTTTGTCTTGAGGTGGGACCCTATGAAATTTACTCCATTCACCTTGGCATGTCAGCTGGCTTTGTCATTATGAAGATCTTCTTAGACTACCATACTATGGAGAGTTCATTGGTGTAGCTATTTTATCATGTCTAGAGTGCGTGAACTAGCAGCAGGTGTATTATCCCACGTGTTCTTACCTTCATTGCAGTCCCCATTTCCTTGATATTACCTGAACCTTGGTGTAAAGGTTGAATTGTAGATGTGTCTCTTAGGGCTGGGCATACCACAGACACTTATTCTCTGGGTTTACCCATTGTGGAACTTTGTAAGAGTTCTCCATCTTATAGAAACTTATTTGATGAGTATTGAGAGACACATTTGTGTGTAAATATAAGGACATGTATTAAGAATGCAGTAAGCAGTTACATTGGTCTAGGGCAGTGACAGAAGTAGATCCTTCTCTAGGGTCTATGACCTCTCCAGCCAGGTGTACTTGGCTATGTCTGCAGTACCATGCATGAATTCTCTCCCCATATGTGGGCCTTAAGCCTACTTAGACAGCTGTTGGTTACCTCCAGATAAAGTGCCACTATTGTACTGATAGAGGTAATTTGCTGAGCTGGTCATCACTATGGCTCTTATAGGTCACACAGGCTCATCTTGCCAGTTCTCTGCTTACTGTGCCACATGATACTATGCCCCAAGAGACATGTTCATGATTTCTTTGCCACGCTAGACCAGGAAGCCCACACAACTGTGCTGCTTTGGAAAAAGGTTGATAAAGCTTTCTCAACTATGTTCCCAACCCCAGCATAAAGTCAACAGATAGACTCATGAACTCTGGTCAAGTTGATTCCAAAAAATGTAACGTCGTCAGCCCCAAGGCTCTATGTCCTTTTTTCCCTTAGAAACTGATGACAGAAACAGGCAGACTTTTTCACGCACATGGGATCAGACTGTCCTTCCTCTGTGTCACAGGTGCATGTTTCCAAGGACTGTGGCTTTAGTTTCTTCTTTTTAAAAATTTCTTTAATCGATTCTATGACAGTTTCTTATAATGCATTTTGATCATATTCCCCCTTCCCTCAACTCCTCCAAGCTCCAACCCCATCTCCCTACCTACTTTCCTGCATGTTATTTTTTTTTTCTCTCAACCAAGTTCAATTGACCCAAATACTCTTTAAGTCTGGAACCCACCCTAGAACAGAGTCGACCTACTAGGGACCACACCATTAAGGAAAACAGACTCTTCCTCCTCTAGCAGCTATCACGTGCCACTAGTTCCTCTTTAGTTAAAGGTTGGACTTCATGACCACCTCCCCACTCCATACTGGGGTGGTGTCAGGACTGAATGAGCAGGCCTTGTGCACATTGTCATGATTGCTGAGTTCATAGGTGCCACTGCCCTGCTGTCAGCTCCTTTGTGAGGGATGCAGAAGAAATTTCTTTCCAGTGGGGGCCCATCAACTGATTACAAGGTATCTACATAAACGTTCTAACATTTCTGGTGTCCTACTCAGTTCTATACCCCTTCTAAGACAGACTTCTGGGGATGATTCAGTGATGAATTTCTGGAATGTGCTTTACTGAAGAAGAAGAAAGAACAAAATTTGATCACTGGCATATGTCCCACCACAGTCAATTTTGTGATACCATGTGTAATTTCCTGTTTTTTTTGAATAGATGTGCCATTAGAGTGTTTGTTAAGGCAAGGAATTATATCAATTATTTAATTACTTATAACCATAAAACATCACCTCTTGTGTCTATTTGTGCCCACATCTTTTAAAACAGAACCTACTCATTCTTACTACAGTTTTCATGATTGAAAGAAAGAATGAATATAAGGGCTTCCTCCTGGAGGTCCTTCTGTGTGCCACATCCAAAATGATTAAGTCCATATATCTGTGATCACCAGAATTATATTCCTTAAGAATATATTTAAGTTTCTCATTGTTAATTGCTTTTCCAATTACCTACTTAACCAACTATTTTCTAGGAGAAGGAATTAGCCCAGCACTATGTGGTCACAATACAAATGAAAGGGCCATGTACAGAGCTCTTTGTGGAATCTCAGAATGGAAAGACATACTGAAATGCTGCGTTCTCTCCTATGGAATACATGGTAGAAATGATATCAGAGTACTTCTTACATGCTCATCTTTCTGTCAACCAGTGAGTATGGAACACTGTTCACAAGTTCTGGTTTTGGCTTTGCTACCAACTCACTGGGTGATGTTAGAGAAGGCATTTCCACATGTGGGTCTCAGCTTCTTTGTCTTTTAAAAGCAGTGTTGGGAATATATTACTTCCATGCTCATTGGAAAACTCTACCCCCTTGGTTCCTTTCCATGAACAACACATCTAAAATCATAGGTGACTTGTTCCATCACACAGTTCCTACTTCAATACTTTCATCTGATCAGTTGGCTAACTAAAACTTCATATTTTCCAGGATGTTCCATACAGAGAGAAACAGAGTTATATGGTACTAAGAACTTAGAGTTTTCAAAATCCTGAAGAATGGCTATTTACTGCTCTCTGGTGGTGTGAAGGAGATGCTGCAGATGTCCAAAAGCATTTTCTCTTGATATAGGCTCTGTCTTACTGGGACGGTTAATGTTAACTGGCACAAAACCTGCTACCCTGAAGCAGCTTAAGAAATGCTTAGTTATTTATCCTGATAAAGTAGCTTCAGATTATTGTGTTTAGAAGATTTTAAAACATACTATTAACAATAGTTAATAACTTACTGTTATTGTTAGAATAAGAATTTACAGCACATTCTGGGTGTGGTGGCACACATCTTTAATTCCAGCACTTGGGAGACAGAAGAAGGTGATCTCTGTGAGTTGGAGGGCAGCTTGGTCTACAGAATGCGTTCCAGGGCAGCTGGGGATATAGGGAGACCCTGTTTCAAAAATCAAAACAAAACAAAACAAAAAGAATTTAGAGCACATAATAATGATGATAAAATTAAGAACAATATATAAGGAATATTCATTAGATAACAAGTAACTCAAAATGACAATTCAAGCAGAAAATAAGTGCAGGAACCTACAGCAATGGAGTCATAAGCACAAGCCATGCAAACTCAAGCAGACAACAACCCATCACAGAACTGTGGAAATGGGCAGTAGGCCCCAGTCTTAGATGAACTATTTGGCAGCTGATTACTGCTGGTTGAGAAAGAGCTGATCTCCCTAAAGTGAGGGTTTCTAGATAGGCTGACTAGACCTCAGTGGATGAACTTGCACTGAGGGACGTCTGGGCACACTAACTTTACTTGATAGGCCTTAACACAAATGACAGAATGTATGAATTCCAGTGGCAGGGGATCTGTGGGAGGGTGACAATGGGAAAGCGGGTATAAAAATGATTAAAATGCTCCATATGAAATATACAAAAACTCAATTAAAATTACAAAAAAGTTAAGCAGGAACAGGACTATTTTAACATTTATAGTCTTTACACATTGATCCACGATTACATTTAATATGCAGGAATACCTAATCATTTAGTTGTTAGCCTCATTCTGAATCAGAATTAAGTGAGGCTTGAGAAGGCAAAATAACTTGCTGAATGTCTTAGGTGCAGAATGCAGCCAGCGTCTAGATTTAATTCAAGTTTGTATTGCTCCAAGCCATACCCACTCCTAATATATCACCCAGGCTTTGAGGAGGCTTTTAAATAATTTTACCCCATTATATTTTTAACAGAAGAACAATCTGTAACTTAGAGATGTTATTTGTACATTCAAATGTCAGGAAATGTTTTACAACCAACCCAAAGCAGTGATGGGCAGGTTAATTTTTAGTATTTGCTAATTTTGGTGAAAATACAACATGAACTATTTTTCTGAATGTGAAATTGGGAAGACATGTGCACAGTCCTTGTGAGTTGCTACCAAATCACAAATTCCACGTCTTACAGTGAAACCCTCTAAATACTGAAATCATCATGTTGCAGACAACTGTGAGTAACAACAGAAGTGTGTGGTCCAACTCTCTTTCCCTTGTCTCCTGGTTCTGGACGATGGAGCCTGGATCTCACCATTTGACCATCTAAGCCTCTGAATCTCTGAAAGGTAAGGTGAAGAGACATTCATGGATGTTAAAATAAATTGCTTTTTCCCAGAGCAGTGCCTCTCAGTGAAGGGCTAATATGTCTTTCCTCAGGCAGACCATCAGCCACAGCTCCGCTATATGCTTTATTCCAGTTGACTGCATATGCTTGATATTGGAGGCAGAATAACTGTCTTTTTAATACATAGTTGCATTCCCATAATATTGCATTTACTCAATCTGAAGAAACATAATAAATACTTTTGTAGTCATTCTATTGAATTTTTACCATTAAAACGAATTCCTTACTGTCCTGAGGTTTTGAACAGGTCATATAAATTCTACAGAATTCAGTTTAAAAGCAAGGACAATACTGATTAATGTGATGGTGTCTCTAGGGTTAGAGTCATGCATGTCAATTTCTAAATTCATACTGGAAAATAAATGATTCCTTATTTTGTCTTTTCTTCAGGAACCTGAGCCTTTAACAGCTGTACCAGCTCTCCAGTCCAGATTCCTTATTTTTACTTCTTCTGTTTCTTCTATAGTTTGTCTCTTGTGCCTCCTTCTTCCTCCCTTTGGTCTTCATTTTTACCTCTTGATACCACTTTCTTTATTTTATTGTTATTGTTATCACTATAATTGAAAATCTCCATTTCCATTATCCTCATAAGGTGAAATGAAGCAGGATCTCTGAGAAAGGTGCATGTTCGTCATCATCCCTTATATATTTGGCAGATAGTTTTATTTATCTCTGGCTGAAACTTATAAACTCTCTCTTCTATGATAATAGAGTAGAAAATTTTACATATGAAGAGTAATAAACTGTCACCTAATGACATCCAGAATTCTCTAAAAGATGGGTGCTTCACTGCTCATATTGTCTTTTGTAGTTTGCTGTAAAGCCAAGTGTGATTGCCCTGTTATTTTTATTTTTATTCTTTTAGAGATAAGGTCTGTTGTAGCCCCACCTGGCCTGGAACTTGCTATGTAGACTAGGCTGGCCTTGATCTCACAGAAGTCCACCTGCCTCTGAATCCTGAGTGCTGGGACTGAAGGTGTGCGTACCACTCCTGGCTGCCTTGTTACCTTGAAAAGCCATCCTTCCTCCTTGTAAGATAGTTTGCTTTTTTCTTTCTGAGTTATTCTCACATGGACTAACCTCCTCTGCCACAGCATCTTTCAGTTTTCAAGTCTACTTACTCATGAATGTGTTTGTTTTTGTCATTTGACAAAATACCAAAGACAGAGAGTAAAGATGTACTTTTCTCGTCGTTTCAGAGGTTTTAGTCCAGTCACATGGTTCCATTGTTTTGCACCTGGACTGGCAAAAGGCATTATGGCAGAAGACAATGGAAGAAGTCTCTTCACTTCATGGTAACTAGGAAGAAGGGGGTGACTGGGGTCCCAATATCTCCTTCAAGGATAGGCCCCCAATGGCATAGCTTTCTTTCGATAGGCTCTGCCTACTAAAAGTTCCACTACCTCCCAACAGCCCATAGTTTGGCAATCACTGCTTTAACCTATGAGCCTTTGGGCAACATTTAATATTTAAATCATAACAAGGGATTTCTAACTGTCAGAAACTCTGTTTTGTTTCAGGGATATAGTAGGTTCACAAAACAGGCAATATTCCTTCCCAGAAGAATCTCAGCTCTGGGGCTGGAGAGATGGCTTTGCGGTTAAGAACACTGACTGTTCCCAGCACCCACATGGCAGCTAACAACCGTCCGTAACTCTAGGTCCAGGGTATCTGACAGCCTCTTCTGTCCTCTGTGGGCATTGCATGACATGGGTGCACTTACACACATACAGGCAATACATGCATGCACATAAAATAAAAATAATAAAATATTTTAAAAAAGAATCTCAGCTCTAATCACAACTAGAAATTAATCAATTAATCATGAATATACTACAGATAGAGTGATCAGAATTTTAAGTATAAAAGAGAACTTGTGATTATACTTATGTGTGTGTATACATGCGTGTATGTGTGTATATGTGTGAATCTCTCTTTCTGTGTGTGTGTATGTGTATGTGTGTGTGTGTGTGTGTGTGTGTGTGTGTGTGTATTAACACTCTTTACGCAGGGGTGACAGCATAATATTTCTAGGATTTTACATTAATGGTTTTAAATTTATTTCAAATTTTATTCTATGGCTAATAAGAATCTTCAAATTTATTTAAGTAGAATGCTACTTTGGTTTGAATCTAATTTTGAAAGAATAGTTTCTTGTTTTCCAGAGAATGTGGCTATTTTCAGTGTTACTCAAAGCATAATTCATATTTATCACTTCTGTAGCATCCAGTGAGGTTGTTGATATATAGTAGGTATAAATTCTCCAAAAGGAGTTGAAATGATGAAATTACTATTTGTCCTGAATTATATATACAAATAATAACAATAATGGAAATAGCAACAGCTAAAATTTATCAAGAAATATGTGCATATATATATGTATATATTCTACAATTCAGTCAGTAATTTCCCAGTTGCTATTGATATGCCAACTGGGAGATGGGAATATTATTAACCACTTGGTATAGATGGTAGATGGTGAATCCAAGAACTGAACCTTGCATGTGGCTTTAGTCAGGATCTACACTGTTCTTGAATGTGTCCAGGCTCATGCTATGCCATGTGTCTTCTTGTGGTAGTAATGCATTGTAATGGTTAAATTTTATTGTCAGCTTGACTGATTAAAGTTGTCTCACCTGGTTAGACATGCCTCTGTGTGTGTGTCTTTGAAAATGTTTCCAGAAAGTTGTCTGTAATCCTAGCACTTGGATGACTGAGACAGGAAAACTGAGAATTCAAAGCTAGTCAATCTACATATTAAGACCCCATCTTAAAAACCAAACCAAACCAAAACACAACAACAACAAACCTCAAACCTGGCATAAATGTAAAAATTTTTACTAGGCATATATGAATAACTTAAAGGTAAGGATTTCTATAGCTATTTCAAATGCTAACAGGGACCCAGGCTCTTCCTGAGATTATCTCCGTCTAGACTGCTAAACCACTCTCAATGATGATCAAACTTCAGACAAGCAAAAGAAAAAAGGTGGGCAATAAAAGGTAAATGTCTTAGTGGTTCTGTCTTGGAATAAATTCGTCTGGAAGCCTTACCAACAACCCTGATCGTGTCTAATTGGCTATAATCTAGTCATACGACTATTCTTGCTTGATGTTCTGTGTCCCAAAGATTGGGTTCCTCCAAGGGGCGGGGCCTGCCATCGAGAATGGACTGCAGAGGGGCTGCTGGGAGCCATCTGGGGACAGAAGCCACGAGCCGCCAGGAGCACATGGCTGTGGGCCTGGAGCCCAGCAGGCAGACATGGAGAGAAAAAATGGCTCTGGGTCTTACCCGTGTTGCGAGAGGGGGCATTTACCGACCTGGAACGAGACCGGTTGCATGGGGGAAAGTTAACAGAGACTGTGGGTGAGCAATCTGGAACTGCCACGAGAGCAGGGTGCCGAGTGCCAGGCATTAGTCTCTGTAAGTTTCTCCACTCCCCCCCCACCCCGAGATATAACTATAATGAATTCACAGAGAAGTATGTTATATGGTTTGTCTGATAGTTCAAAAGACCGTGAGAGGACTCTGGCTACATGCCAGAACATTGTTACTGTTCTTATTAGAAATACTCAAGAAATCTTATACTTCATCCAGTGACCCTTTCCCAAATTATTTACTCCTCAGAACCATCCTCTGATGGCACATCATGGAGGGGCAAGATAAGTTTTTACATTCTAAAATATCAGTAATGATTTGGATCTGGAACTGCCAACCATTTCAATCCTTTCAACAATTAACTTATTTTTCTTTCCTTTAAGAAGGACTTTCATGAAGGATCACAAGTCATTTTAGATCATCGTTTTAATTACAATAAAATTTGAATATGTTCTCTGTAAAATTACAGGGGACTCACAAGGTTGAAAACTGAGATTAAGCAGCTAAATAATCTAGAGGGCACGTAGAAGCTTCAGGAGAGCAAATCTCACATTGGGGATTTGTAGATATTTTTCCTATCCCAGTTTTGGTTATTGTGCTTCCTAAATATAACATCAAAATCACCCAGGAAGCACCCCCCAAAACTTGTTTCTGTATTTTGTCTAGAATGCTGTTTCAGACCTCTCTAGCAGGGAGCCTTTCTACTTTAGTAATCTGGGAATTACTGTTCTACTTCCCAGATGGCATTGGAGGTCTTTATGGACTCTGTGTGAACTTGGCTTGTATTTCCTTAGTGTGACTGCTGTCCGATATTTTCTGTATGTTTTTTGACACCACGGCATTGCAGCCTGGCATATGTGTGAGACAGACAGAGCTTTGTAGTCCTAATTTCCAGATAATTTTACTGGTGGCCTGAGGTAATTTCATTTGACTAAGCTCACATAAGTAATGTAAGGTTCTTTCAGGATTCCAACCCGGGTCATCCTGACTCTGAAGATAATGGATTTTTCCATTCTGACATGTTGCTGTGATTTAGTCTGCCTAACTGATGGGGAGAATATCACTGAGGCATGCCAGAACTATTTCTCACCACCATCCTCACAGACCCCATGCTGACTAATAAATACCTTCACCATTCTTATATCATTGCTTTCCAGAAGGCTCTTCCTCCATGGCTTCTCCAGACCTCTTCTGTGGGTCTCCAAGGACTGACAAATGTCATCTCTACAGACAAATTGGGAACAGTTTGAATGAGAGTTGTGGATAGGTTGGAATATTGAACCAGGCTGGAAAATTAATGTTCCAAGCAATTTTCAGTTGGCACAAAGCAGTTTTTTCTTGGGCAATTTTACTCCTCCAATTTTATAATTCATGTTTATTTCAATTTAAATTCAGACCATCTGTATCTGGTTCATTCACACTTAATTCATCAGCAGACTATTCTGTCAGAGAAACCAATTCCAATGTACTTCTAATGTTTTATTACAGAACCGGGGTCTTTCCAGAATGCCAGAGCAAGGCAGCTTGTAGGAACACATGTAGAAGCAGGTGAAGGTGATTTTATACCTTCCAATGCAATATAACTATCCCTGTTTGTCTTAGGCACCTCTGTTCATTTCTTAGAAGTTATTTATTCTTCAATAAGATATATACACTAATTTTTCCTCTCTTCTGGCTCTCTTTGATCTCTCCATAAACGTGCACGAAACAATGACCCATAATAAAAGGACCATGAACCAAATTACCATCACACACCTCCACTCACCTAAAATGTGTTACCAGGCAAACACCTTAGGAGTTTGAACTGTTCTTCTTTTCGACCTCATTTCCCATTTTTCTGTTCTATGCATCTTTCTCTGCCTCATTCTGCTGAGACCCTCTGATAAAAGTCATCTTTTAATTGCCACATCCATTGTTCATGTTTCTGTTTTAATTGAATTGATGCCGTGGGTAATTATCTGTGTCCCCACATTCTCTAGCTTA
>NW_008338996.1:7838392-7857691 GCF_000622305.1 Nannospalax galili | reverse complement strand
GCTCTCAAGTATTCAAAAATAATATATTAAAAAAATATATTCATTGTGGCTCTCAAGTATCAATTAAGGCTATGCCTCACTTTGAAACTCATTTGCTATCAGTTCACAGTATGACCTTAAGCAAATATCTTAAATGCTTTTGTGTCTGTCTCCTCAAGAGAAAGTTAGAACTTTTTAAAGGTGTATCTTTATTGATGACTAGAACTCCTCTTTGTAAATGTATTCATTTGTATTCATTCATGTGTTCGTTATTCATTCATCAGTTGAGGGACAATTAGGTTGTTTCTATTTCCTTGCTATTGTGAAAAAAGCAGCAATAAACATGGCTAAGCAAGTATCACTGTAATAGGATATTGAATCCTTTGAGTCTATGCCAAGGACTGATACAACTGGATTATATGCTAGGTTTTTTTTGCTTGCATTTTGTCCATGCCCTTGAATTTTGTGGGATGTTGAGTTTAAAGAAGGTAGAATAGCTTCTTTTGTAGGAAGATTTTGAAGGAGCAAATATTCAGATTGCCAAATGGGTGTTTGTATTAGTTACTTTTCGGTTGCTGTGATAAAACACTGTGGTCAAGGCCATAGAGATAAGGAAGAGTTTATTGGGCTTACAGTCCATCATGTTCATCATGGCAAGGAGGAGGCTGGGGAGGAAAGCTGAGCACTCCCATTTTCAAGCAGGAACAGAAGCAGAGAGAGAACAATTGGAAGTGGCAATAGGGCACATGAACTCTCAAAGCCAACCCCTGGTGACATGCCTCCCCCAGCAGTGCCTCACCTCCTAAACATCTGCAAATAGTGTCTTCAAGTAGGGACAAATTGTTCAAGTTCTTGGAGTCTAAGGAAGACATTCATTCTAACCATCACATTCCATTCCCTGGCCCACAAAGGCTCATGAACTTATCATAATGCAAAACAAATTTAGTCCAATTTTAAAAGTCACCATAGGACTAGAGGGAATTGTAATAGTCAAGAAAACCTACTGAAGAATTGCACATACTATTTCTCTACATGAGTCCATGTTTATAACTGAGGAGTACGTAACAATAAATAGTGCCAGACAGGAGAAATCTCCCTTTGAGTTGTTGGCCAGGGTAGTCTAAGAGACTCCCAAAATTACACAGCCTTTTGCCACAGTCCTTGATTGCCTCACAGAACTTGAAAGTAAGATCCTATTGCTGAACACAGGGCATAGTTCATACACAGGACTTGGAGCAATGGTGTTCAAACTGATCTGGAAGTCACCTCCCCTGAAGGCTAGCTCTTATAGCTTTGGAGAGCACTGTGCAAATTCCTAAAGGGGAAAATCAATTGATGGTCCATCCCAGCTTTAAGACCTAATGACCACATCAATGATCAGCACAGTGAACTATATTGGAGCTTTTAACTTGGGAGTAATCAACAGCTACCTAATTGGACTTAAAACCTATTCAATGGGTGGAAACTCATGTGTGGTACTGTAAACATAGCCAAATACACATAGCTGGAGAAGTCATAGATCTTAGAGAAAACCCAAAGGCATTCACATCTGTAGATAAATGTACTTTTACTATGTGCAAAATATGGATCCTTATATTTACAGAAAAGTATACCAGTCACCATTCATCAAGGAAGCTTCTTTTGCAACAAACAGATTATTTCAGAATTCCACAACTGGTGATATACAGAGATTGTTTGCAAACTGCCCAAGCTTAAGTGACACATCTACAATGCACACTCTACACCTAAGGCTCAGGGAACATAGTGGAACAAGGGGTAAAGAGATCGCTAATGCATGTCTCAACTCTCATTAACAAAGCTCCCTCGTGCAACAGAGGGGCATGACCATAAAAGGACACAAATAGGCAAAGCATATAGAAAAAGAGTCTGCAGAGTGTGGGTTCTTGAAGAGGACTCCTATATTAAATTTTGCTCACCTAGGGCTCAGGGACCATTGTGGAAGAGATAGCAGAAAGACTGTAAGAGACAGGGAGGAGATGCAGGACCATAATGAAATAGAGCTGTGCAGATGCCTGGGATCTTGCTCATAAGAACTTACAGCAAGTATGTCAGCAAGTACAAGACCCATGCAAACTCAAGCAGACCAACAGCCATCACAGAATTGTGGAAATAGGTAGCAGTTCCCAACCTTAGCTGAAAAACTATTGGAGACTGATTACTGCTTGGTGAGGAAGAGTTGATTTTTCTGAAAGGGAGGGACTCTAGATAGACTGACTAGACCTCTGTGGATGAACTTGCACTGAGGGACATCTGAGGACAGTAACTTGACTCAATCGGCCTTTACACAAATAGCAGAATGCATGAATTCCCATGGGGGGCTATGGGAGGGTGATGGGGAAGGGGGTATAAAGAGGATTAAGATATTCTGTATGAAATATACAAAAATTCAATAAAAAATTTACAAAAAATGATAAATCTTAAGAAAAGATTCATGAAAATTTAGAGGTCTTAAAATTTTGTTGGAAAAAGTTGTGTCATAACTAAACATATGCACAACTTAAAAACTATTTTCCAGTTCTACCCATGTATATGCAAATTTCATAATGTCATTTTTATGTATGACTAATAGTCAATTGTATATATGTACCACATAGTCATTGTCCATTCATCTGTAGATGGATATCTAGGTTGTCCTGTTTCCTTGCTATTGTGGAAAGAGAAGAGATAAACATAAATGTTCAAGTATCTCTGTAGTAGGATGTGACATCCTTTCAGTATATGCTTAGGAATGATATTGCTGGGTTATGTGGTAGTTCTAGTTTTAGTTTTTGTGAAGTTTCACCTTCATTTCCATAGTATGTGCACAAATTTACACCCCACTAACAGTGGTTAGGTTTTCCTCTCTCCTCACATTAAATCAATGGTTTTATAAATTTGTAGCATAAGAAGCTAATAAATATTTCATATACTTTAAAAGTATATTTTTTGTACATTTTGTACATTTTTATCTAGAAATGATTCTACATTGTAATTACTGTTTATTTACAAAGCACAGTTTGTTTATGAAAATTGCTTTGTACTCAAAGAATCACATTACATAGCATGCATTTATGGTGAGAAAATCTGTTTCAATATGTTTGAAACTATATCCATTTTTGCATATCTATAAAACATTCTTAAACATAGTTTGAGTAATGGTTTTCAAAAAACAACAAATAAGAAAAAAAGTCATCATAGTATTTAATGGTCTCAAAAATATTCAAAATTCTAGGGTACAAAATCTCTTCTGAAATTCAAGGCAATCCCTTAACTGCAAGCCCCTGTAAAACAGAAAAGCAAATTCCATATGTTCAATATACTATGGCACAGAGGACACATTCTCATTCCAAAAAAGAGGAATGGAGGCATATTAAGGAAATACAGGATCAAGGGAAGACCAAAATCCAGCAGGACAAACACCAGATACTCTAGCTCTATGCCCAGTATCTAGAACTTTACTTCCAAAGGGCTTAGATGGCTCAGCTTCCCCTACCAGCTTTTTTGCCTGCAACATACATCTCCCTCTACTCCCTGTATACCACTCTTGGAAGATTTCTCATCTTGGGGTCACCCTTGCTAGGGTGACCTTAACCAGGCATGACCTTAACAGTTTCACACAGTGGCCACTCAAGGGCTCTTGACCTCCCAGGGCCTTCTTCTTATGACTCCTCTGCTACACACAACTTGACTTAGGTGGCTTTCTGAAGCCATGGAGAAAGGACCAACACTTTTATTTTTCATGACTCTAAAGCCAACATCATGTAAAAAACATTGCCAAGTTTTGCTACTAGCTTGAGATGGACTGTGGCCCCTTTCACCCCTTGAGATGAACTGTAGCTCCTTTCATCCCTTGAGATGGACTGTGGCCCCTTTCACCCGTAGTACAGGGAGCTTTTGTATGTTGTAATTTCCTAGGAGTTGAAAAAAATCCCTCCTTTGACAGGGTTAAACTGAGCTGGGTGAGGTCTTGCCCCCGAGGGTAGTCTTTCCACTGTTCAAGTACAAATCTGAAAGCCTCTCCTTAAAGGCATTAATTTTCTTATCAAAGAGAGCCTCTTTTCCAGCTCCCACCTTGGCTGACACATTATGAATGCTCCCAATGCTGTATTTTTTTCTCCAAACTGTACATTTTGGATTTCTTTCATTGCAGATCTGCATAATATTCACCACCAATAACCATACCATCTAGTATATTAGCCTGTCTTGAAATTATCCTTGCCAAAGAAATTAGTCCATTACTTTTCAATTTAACCTCAGGCAAATTCTTAGCTGTGGGCCAAAGCAGCTGAATTCTTTCCCACAATAGCTCAGCTGCTGTTTAAGTTGTTATTTCTCTCTGGAACTTCAGTTCTCTCAGCACTACTTTCTTCCTTGCTCCTTCTAGAATGGTATGTTCAATTCCGCTTATACGATTCAACTGCTTTCTAATACAAACTTCCAAAGTCTTCCATATACCACCCAAAACCAACACGGTCAGGTTCTTCACAGAACACCTCACTCTCAGTATCAGCTTCTTTATTAGTTATTTTTCTGTTGCTGTGATAAAACATCGTGACCAAGGCCAACTTAAAGAAGGGATTTATTTCAGCTTATGGTTCCAGAGGGAAAAGAGTCCATAATGGAGAGGGAAGCATGGTGGGAGGGACCTGAGCAGATATAAAGAAGAGTTTATTTTGCTTATGATTCCAGAGGGATAAATGTCCATCATGGCAGGCAGACATGGTGGCAGAGGTAGCCAGAGCTGAAAGCTGAACACATATCTTCAAACAGGCACAGAAAGCAGAAAGAAACTAGAACTGGGAACTCCACTTATGAACTCCCAAAGCCTGACCCAAATGACTTGCTTCTCCCAGCAATGCCTCAGCTCCTAAACCTTTTCAAACAGTGCCACCAACTGGGTATAATATGTTCAGATACTTGGAGCCTATGGGAGACATTCATTCAAACCACCACCGGCTAATTTTACACAAATTTGCACTGAGAATGAAGAACAAAGAGCAATGGTGAATAATTTAGAAATTTTCAGCTTGTCAAGTAATGGAACACATGGCTGCAGTCAAGGAGTATGTGGCTCTGATAAAGAGAAACCAAATGCTTTGCCTCCAGACAAACAAGTGGAAGGATATCTGGAGAGCAGTCAAGAAATCTACGAGGCTATCAAATCACAAACTCAGAACTATCAAAATATAAATTACTTTCAAGAACTTTCTAGACCAGAATCTGTTCAAAGATGAGTTGTAAAATATCTTTTGCAAACAAGACTGTATCAAAATTGTTTCTTCATGCTCAACCAGTGAGGAATTCAGAGGCTTTTGTGACCATGGTTCAAGTGGGCACAGGTAACTCTTGTACTGGTGGCAGACAGTGGTGCTGTGCTCATAAGGCTGGTTTTGTAGGCATGTAGAAAAGAACAGTTATGCAGTCATGGTGGTGTCCTCTGAGATTTTGAAGGGAAACCCTGGAAGCCAGGTGTATTGTATTGATGGTTCAGAGTTTCTGTAAATATCCTTTACTGAGCTACTGAGATCAGTGTCATAGAACTGCTGTAATGGAGATGCAAGGTAGGATAAGCTCCAGCAATCTGACATATGCATCAAAGAATGGTACAGATGACATGCAAAGCCACCCTGACAGAGTATTCCTGTGGGCTGAAACCTGCAAATTCTAGTCATTTAGGAGCTACATCTTACTACATTGTACCAAGATACTGAATATGGAGTTTAAATCTTACTGTTTGCTCTGCTGGGTCCTTCATTGTCTTTCATTAGAAAGATCTCGCCTCACTATTTTTCTAGTCTTCCTTTTGGGAATAGATGTGAATACCCACAATCTACCTCATTGTTAAATATTGGATATATGTAACTTTCTTTCTGAGTTTTACAGGTGCTCACAGCTGAATTTAACTTAAATTTGAAAACCAATGACTTGGACTTTTGAGGAATGTAGAAATCATTTTTCACTGTGATATAGACCTGGATGTTGGGACAAAGATAGACTAGTATTTTTTGATGCGCATTCTTCAAAGGTACAGGAATTGGATGCTTGTTCCAAGAGTAGTGTTACTGGTAGGTAATGGAAATTTTAGTTGATGGGGGTTATAGGTAGTTAT
The DNA here is from genome assembly GCF_000622305.1 of Nannospalax galili. Lineage (NCBI taxonomy): Eukaryota > Metazoa > Chordata > Mammalia > Rodentia > Spalacidae > Nannospalax > Nannospalax galili. The sequence continues at coordinate 7,851,603 of NW_008338996.1, read as the reverse complement.
TGAGTTATTGGGGACATGCCCTTGATTGGAGCTGTGGGGATCCAATCTCTTCTTTATTTTACTTCTTGGCTTATGATATGAACAATAAAACATGCTCCCACCATGATGTTCTATAACATCAGTGGCTCACACCAATGAGGCCCCTCAGCCAGTGAGGTCAGACAGATCACCAAACATTATAGATTATTGACAATGCTCTTAGTTAGCTTACAGGAATTGATGGTAAGACCCTGTTGTTGAAACATTACAGAATAGAGACAGAGAACATAAAGAAATTAAACTGGTAGGGATCTGAAAGCTTAATGTCTTCTGGTAGCTTTCACAGTGCTGGAAGGTGAAAATGCTATGTAGGAGAACAGTAATTATCAGTCATGCCTAGCTGGGAACCTTGTGAGGTGCATTGACAGCAGGTCTGAAAAGTCACTGATATAATAGTGGCATAAATGTTAAGGGAACAACCAACCAATTTCTAATTGGATTAAAGGCCCAGTCCAAAAGATGAAACCCATAGCTGACACTGTTATTAGGGATAAGAACCTGGGACTAGACAGGTTGTAGGCCCTAGTGGAGACCCTAATACTATTACTCCATTAAATGGGCATACTATTAAGGTGACTTCTAATGACTTATTGTTATCCCCATAGATCAGTGCATCTGTCAGCTCTCAACAGAAAAGCTTCTTTTGTCAGTAGATGGCTATTAACACTGAGAACCACAATTGGTGAGGGTAAGGAGAATAAGAGGCTGCAGAGTGCCTGAACCCAGATGAGACACCTATATCACACAATCTCCTCCCAAGGCTCAGGGATCATTGAAGAAGAGGGAATGGAAAGGTTGTGAGAGACAGAGGCAGTGGATTTCTACAAAGAAACAGTGTTTTCTGGCACAACAAGGTGCACATGAACTTACAGTAATTGTGACAGTATGTATAAGACCTGTTCATACTCAAGCCACACAAAATATCAGCATGGGGAGGTGAGGTAGAGAAACTGGAAGAGATATTGGCAATTTATCGCTGCTGAGAGAGGAAGAGTCAGTCTTCTTGAAGAGGCTGGCTCCTGGTAAGTCAACCATGTGTGGTCACACACTCAAGAGTATATGAGCACAATAAATTGAACCTTACGATTTTTTTTAAAAGAAGAATTAACATTGAGGGGGTAGGGATGGGAGGTGAACCTGTGAGGAGTTGTCTGTGAATAAAATGCACTGTATGAAATTCTCAAAGAACTAATTAAAATATATAAAAATAAAATGCATTTAAAAACTTATAAATGAAAATGCCAGGAACACTGAGCAGAACAAATAAACAAACTGTAGTGGTGATCTCCATTGTCAAACTAGAGCGAGAGAGGAGGGAAAGAGAGAGATTGAAAGCAACCTCATAAAGGCAGGATCTTTGTCAGTTCAAGGTCAGCCTGGTTTACATAGTGAGTTTCTGGCTAGCTGGGGCTATGGGGAGACTCTGTCTCAAAAAGACAAAGCAACAACAACAGCAACCAAAACAAATAAACAACAAAAGAAAATGACCTCATATATGATACAGTGAAGCAATCAAATAATGGGGTATTATTGCCTTATTAGCAAGAACAATGATAGAAAGACAGTGGGAGAGCGTCACTTAAATACCAAAAGGAGAAAAATCTGTATCTCATAATTCTATACACAAGGAGAACATCTTCCACCATTAAAAACAAGAGACTTCTGTAGTCTAAGATACTTAAAAGCCAAAAAAGATGATTACCATCCTGACAACAAACTGAAAAAATTGCAACTTTCTTGAAAACCTTTAGAAAGCTGAGTTCTTAGGTCCAACACCCAGGTGATAAAAGGCTTTTCTGAAGAGAGACTTGAGACAGAAACTGTAGCACAGCACAGAGAAAATATTACTTTACCATAAGAGCAGCTAAAATGGAATCAGAAAATATGTCTAAAAATATTTTTCAGGTTGACAGTTTGGGGAGATGTATGTCAGTTTCATCCAGTATCTATTCTCCTAGTCCTTTCCTGTAATAAAATTTGCATCTTGCAGTGGAGTAAATGTCCTTTTAATCAATAAGTGAATTTTGTTTGCTTGGTCTTTTTCACTTTTGATCAACACTCATTATGCATATTTATCGGGTATAATGTGATGTTTGAAATTTGTACATATTGTATAATGATCAGTCTCATAAGCATAGGCATCATCTTGCCTACTTTTGTGCTGAGAATATTAAAAGCCTACTTTGTTAGCAAGTTTGGAATACATAAAGTTAGAAATGGATGCATGTGGCTCTGAGGATGAAAAAGAATGCTTACCTACTGACTGGATAGTTTTCATGGACCTTTGCATGGAGCTCAGGAGCTAGCCCACAGTCAGGAGGGGAGAATACAGAGAATCTTCTGACATCTCTGGTGTAGAACAGAAGATACACACGTGGGATTACCTACTTGGAACCTTTTCTTAAATCATTGTCTTCTGGTAGGGGTGAGGGGTGAAATGTGTTCCTCTTTGGGCATTGGAATAGATTGAGGGCTTGGAGAAGAGCTAGGAAGAGCAAAACATTCTCTACCACCAAGAAAGAAGTAAGAAACTGTCTAGTCTCAAGCCCACAATTCTAATCTAATCTATGAATAAATGAAGGAATTTGACAGCTGTATGCTGAAAATAAATCTTGACTCATATCAGACCATAGTAACATTAATTTCAAATTGATCTTGGGTCTGAATAGTACAAAACATAAATCTATAAAAATATCAAGACAAAAATGTAGCCTAAAATTTATCAATATTACATTAGGGAAATAGAAATATTTCAAATTCATTTACTTATTTATTTATTCATTTATTTTATGTATATGAGTGTTTTGTCTGCATATATGTAAATTCATCTGTGCATGCAATGCCCACAGAGGACATTAGACTCCCTGGAACTGAAGTTAAGGATGGTGGTTAGATGCCATATGGGTCCTGGGAGTACAACTCTGGTTCTCTGCAAAAGTAGCCTGTGCTCTTAACCACTGAGCCCTCTCTCTAGCCCTTCTGTGTGTGTGTGTGTGTGTGTGTGTGTGTGTGTGTGCATGTCACAGTGTGCATGTGGGGGTCAGAGGACGAATTTTAAGAGTTCATTCTCTCCTTCCACCATGTAGGTCTCAGGGATTCAACTTATGTCATCAGTTTGAATGACAAGATACTTTGTATTATCTATAAGATAGTCATATTTTATATCATTTTTATTTATTTATTTATTTATTATTTATTTATGTCTTTTTGAGACAGGGTTTCCCTATAGCCCTAACTGGACTGGAACTCACTATGTAGACCAGGCTGGCCTTGAACTCACAGAGATCCACCTGCCTCTGCCTCCTGAGTGCTGGGATTACAGGAATGCACCACCAAGACTGGCTTATTTATATTTTTTATATGTATTAGTCTGCATGTATGTAAGTGCACCTGTGTTATGCAATAATCACAGAGATCAGATGAGGGCATCGGATCCCCTGGAACTGGAGTTACGGACGGCTGTTAGCCACCATGTGGGAGCTGGGAATGGAGCCTGGGTGTTTGTAAGAGCAGCCAGTACTCTTAACTACTGAGACATATCTCCAGCTCCCTTTATCGTATCTTGAACATAGTGTGTAATGTTAAAATACCATATTGAATAAAATGAGGAAAAGTTTATATCTTTGTACATTGCTGTGGAAATACGAAATAGTACAGCAAAGTTGAAAGAAAGTTCGACAATAATTTTAGAAAATTAAAATAGTACCTGCAAATTCCACTTTTAAACATTTACCCAAAAGAAATAAGAAGCTGTGTCTACAGAAATGACTCTATGTGAATATACTTAGCATCTACATTGCTAGTCATCCTGTACTGGCAACAACCTAAAAGGGATTCAGGCCAAGTATGGTGGCACATGCCTTTAGTCCCAGCACTTGGGAGGCAGAGGCAGGCAGATCTCTGTGAGTTCAAGGCCAGCCTGGTCTACATAGTGAGTTCCAGGACAGCTGGAGCTACAAGGAGATCCTGTCTCAAAAAGACAAACACACATACATACATGCACACGCACACCCACATGCACACCCACACGCAGACACAGACACACACACACACAGACACAGATACACATGCACAAACACATGCACACACAGACACATACATGGCACACACACATGCACAAACTAACGGGACTCAGGACTCAGTTTATGAAGCCATAAACATACATCTGTGCAGTAGGAATACTAGTCTGTAGTAAAGAATAGATTGTAGATATGATGATAATGAATTTCAAATGCATTGTGAAAAAATTCAGATTCAAACTACTACATAATGTATGACTGGGGAGTGTGCATATGTATACCCATATCTGTAGTTGTGTGTGCCCATGTGCTTGCATGTGCAGTCCAGCGAAGGACACCAAGTGTCTTCTTACTCCTCTTTGCCTGAGACAAGGCCTCTCACTGAACCTAGAGCTCCCTGTTCACTGGCAGGTCAGGGGCCAGTAAGTTCCAGTGATCTTTCCTGTCTCAGCCCCCCAGCCATGTCCAACATTTTATGTGGGAGCTGGGGTCCAAACTCAGGTCCACATGTTAACACAACAAGTACTCTTACCCACCGAACCATCTCCCCAGTCACTGTATAGTTCTATTTTTATGACATTTTAGAAATAGAAAAATTGGAAACATCTAAATGATAGGAAATAGGTCAGTGACATCCAGGTGTTGATAGTGATTGTGGAGATTGTATTTTATTTACTTTAAAAAAAAGTCCTTTGCACAACATTTACATCTCATTGTATTAGGTCTGGCCAGGGAAGGAGAAATCCAGTACTTTATAAATCAGAATAGCAGTCAAAGTTCTACATATTTCTTACTGAACCAGTCAATTTGCTCATACAGAGGAGATAAAAATGCAAATCAGGTTCCTAATTTAAATGACAAAATCTCCAGGTTAAAATCTTTTGGTCCCAAAAGGAAAGTCTAACCAAAGAGTAAAGACATCAGTACATTTCTTTAAGAGTTCAAAGGATTACACTTCCCAGACATTAGGCTTAAGTCCATATAAAAAGTTATTTAGACAATTATTTCTCATTGATGATTTTGTTCCTAATCAGAAAGTGCTGCTCAGATGTAAGACTTCAAATCTTGGTCTTCAATACTATAGTACCCACCTGTGGCTAAGGGAGACAACCAGCTATTGTTCTAAAATGATGGATAAATTTGTTTTCTCCCCCTATCTAGAAGCCCTTGAGAGTGATTCTAACCACTCCAACAGCTATCAAAATACTGGAAAGCAAATCCTGAATCCATTACTCTTGAGTCCAGCCTTGGTAGACAAAAGAAAAATGAGGAGGAACCCAATAGAGGGATGCTTTTGGAAGCCCTTGTCAAGAAACTCTAATGGACTCTCATATAAACACTTGAAAATTGCCATGTTCTGATTTTTCTCTGATTCCCTGTCTAGAACTTGTAGTGCTATTACTTTTGCCTTTACCACTCCTTCACATCTCCTATTCACCAGTCAAGGAATTTCTTTTCCTCCTACAGATAAGAGTTATGCAATTTGGGAGTCTTTTAGATAGACCCACTGAAGGGGTACTCCAATTGCCTCATCCTGTGTCCCTGTTCAGCATCGAAGAAGCCAGAACTGTCTGCGACCCGATTCCCTATCCACAAGTTGGGTAACCTCTTCAGAGGATGGCATTATAAGAATAGGAGGTAGGAATTGGCTAGGCAGTAAAAAGACCCCAAAGAAAATTAGCCAGTGTCTTGGCTAAAACTCATAATGTCCTTGGGCCTGTTAGCAACATACTTTGTTCCAAAGGCTAAAAATATCAAAAGTATTTGGGAGCTTTTATCTAATCCTTTACTGATTTTAGAGTTACCTCCTCAGAGGGGGGGAATGTTAGAATAGCCAAAAGCCCCATAAAAAATAAAAGATGAAGAAAGAGTACATGAAGTTATAAGAAAAAAAGTAATGGGGAAAAATAGAAGGAGTTGGAGGGGAGGTAGTGGGCATGGATTTGATCAAAACACCTTATATGCGTGTATCAACTTCTCAATAAATTATTTTTAAAAAATCAAGACCTTTTTCCAGCTGAGGAGGAGGAACAGTAAAGAAATCTTTTCTTACTTAATAATAAAAGAAGAATAAATAGGCTTAGGCAAGCTGATTCAAACTGACTGCCTGTTTTCTAGAGTTCTATTTCTGTGTTCTATCTGAGAGGAAACAGATCTGCTACTGTCCAGGGGCCACTTGCTTTGTATTTTATAGAAAGTAGCCTACCTTTATTTAAGAACTGCAAATAAAAGCTATTAGATGTACAACTAGATGTATTTTCATTTTGGATTTTGACATAGATGATGATTCACAAACCAACCTACAGTTAATAAGTTAGTAATAAGAAAACTTAAAATAATATAAATGTAATAAAATTGGTAACACTGCAGCAAACACTTTATTGAATACAGATCTAAATAATTATGAAGAATTCAGAAGATTAAATCTGAATTACCCTTTTAAATATTAAGAGTGTTTAGGGTAGAAGAATATACAAGGGGATTATTACATTGTTAAATAGACAACAGTCATCTTGTAGTTTAATGATGAAATAGTATGGGTAGATTGATATATTTAAATTTGTGCCTGTCTGGTTTTGAAATGTATGAAAATATTTCTTGTATATCCTATGTGCTGAAATAATAATTGTTAAATAGTTTATAATGTAAAATAAAAATTATAAACTGAAATAAAAACCTTTCAGTTCCATCTGGTAGGGCTAATAATGGATGACCATGATTCAACTTAAACAGTCAGTCATGCCATCATGTGTGGGTCTTCACAGATCCACCTTGGCTCTCCTCCAGTGTCTTCTCTTGGAATTGGACCTGATTTTTGTTACCAGTTTTCATCTGACTCCACTGGGGAATAGGATGATTTTGCTTTTGTTTGTTGACCAGGAATCACTAGATTCTGAAAGTCTTGTGAGGACATTTTTCAGCTTGAAAAAAAAATCTGTTAACTTTCAATAAAAATTTATAGATAAATATTGGATGGGGCCATGTATAAATCAGTAGAATATCAAAATTCAGAAATTTCACATGCTAAAAACTTCAATTTATTTTCATTAAATGTGGCGAAGTGCTTCAAGTGCATTCTTTTAGACACATGGTACTATAAAAGCAGTGCATCTATACTGTACTGCAGAAACAGTTCATACCATCTCGAGCAATGCACAAAAAGTAATTCAAGATTGAGCTGCAATCTAAATGGAAAAGCTAATGCTGATTATTTTCCTGAAGAAAAAAATCCTGAACTATATGCAAAGCATTCTCAGATAGGACCAATCAAATTAAAATGTTCTGTTCATCAAAAGATATCAATAACAAATGAAGAATAACAAAGTACACTGTGAGAGAAAATATCCATACCATGAATATTAAGCATGAGACTTCTAAAATATATACAATTCCAATATCTTTTTAAAAAAGAGTTTATTTTTAAAAACAGTTTATTATTTTTATTTTGTGTGTATGCATGTATTTCCTACAAGTAGGTAGGTGCACCCCTATCATTCAAAGCCCATGAAGGTTAGAAGAGGGTGTTGGATTTCGCCGAAACTGGAGTTGTTGATGGTTGTTAGCTGTCATGTGGGTGCTGGGAACTGAACCCAGGCCATCTTAACCACGAACTATCTCTCCAGCCCCACAATTCCTAGATCTTAGTAATTAAATAAATAACTATAAAATGTGACTCTACCACTAAGAATAAAGGACATAAGAATAACTAATAAACACATCAAAATATCTAAGCACTATAAGTCATCAGGAACTCAAGCCACAGTGAGGTTCCACTGAGAAACAGTAATAGTCAGCTGGGGCTGTAAGTCACTGGTAGAGCACTTGCCTAGCATGCAAAAATCCCTATGAATCCCAGTACCAGAAAACAGCAACAAAATAAAATTAATTATTAGCAGTAACATCTAATGTTGGTAGAACTGGAGAAGAATGAGATTCCAATGTTTCTCTGGTTGAAGTATAAATTTTGCATATCTATTTTGAAACAAATATTATTTAATGTTAAGTGTACCTTTCTTGTATAGCCTACCAATTCATTCCTAAGTCTTTATTCAAGAGAAGTGAGAGGCAATGCATGCTTACAAAAAGATTTGTAAAACTTGTTCACAGAAATCTTATTCATAATGACCTAAAACTAGGTTGAACAAGCAAATTGAAGCATATTCATGGTAAGTAATACAAAATAAAAGTTCACACACTTTGCAACATGATGTATAAACAGACATTTTGTTGAGCAAAAGAAGCAGAGACCAAAGAGGGCACACTGTGTATTTCCATTTGTAGTACAGGCAAAACTAATCATTGTTGAAAAAAAATCATAGCAGAGATGACTGATTACTTTAACTGAGAAATGACTAGAAGATCACTTATAGGTTGACTGCTCCATTCCCTTGATAGGGATGTAAATGAAAAGGGTGGATGTATTTGCCAAACCTCAAGGGATTATAATTTAAGATTGTGATGTAAAGTTCTTACCAAATAAAATGGAAGAGTAATTGCAAGAACCTTAAGTAGTAGAAATAAAGAGTAAGTTAATTAGGATTCATAAGTATAATAAAATAAGGATACAGTTAGTGCAACTGAACCAATACTATTAACGACAGGTTTATTAGTATTGTTAATTTAATATGAATAAACTTTCATACAATTAACATTCTGAATAAATGAATCAAAACGATGCAAAAGGATGTGTCTTTATTTTAGTGTTATGCATTTAAATATAAATTTATGTATTAGTCAGGTTTCTCCAAAGAAACAGAACTGGTAGAATGAATATATATGTATAGAAATTTATGAGCTTAACTCACAGGATAGAGTCCAAGTAGCCCAATAATGGCTGCACCACACTGGAGAGGATGAGAATCTATAGTCATTCAGTCCACAAGGCTGGATGTCTCGGTAGTCCCAATCTGGCACTGAAGGATTGACGAATTCCAAAAGATCAGCTAGTCTTCAGTCTACAGCAGCAAGACGAACTCACCAGGGAGAGAGAAGGCAAGCAGCAAGAAGCCATGTGTTCTCCTCTGCCATGGCCTTTTATATGGGCTGCCATCAGAAGGTAACACCCACATTTAGGGTGTGTCTTCTAGCTTCAGATGATCCAATCAAGAAGATCTCTCTCATTTCAGGTAATCCCAGATCCAGTCAAGTTGACACCCAGGATTATCCATCACAAGTCAACTTGACACCCAATAGCATCTCTCTAAGTTATGCTTAATTTTCAAATGAAAACAATGTTGAGGTCATTATCTCATCTAACATGATACAACTATCCCAACATACAATGACCAATGCATTATATATCTTAGAGTAGGTGATAAGGTCTTTGAGGAATGCTTAGTCCTTTAGTGTCTCATAACCCAATATAATCATATAGGTTCACAACACTTAGCCACTTAACACTTATCTCAATTACACATTCAGAAAAGAATAACTCAAGTATTTGCTTAACATATGTGTATACATGCACATCTTTGGCTGTGAAGTGAGTTCCCTGGTTTCAGAAGTGATGCTGTGTGGAATACCATGATGGTGGATAAGGCATTCTGTAAGTCCCTGGATGGTAGTTTTGGCAGAAGCATTATGTGCAAGAAAGGCAAATCCATAACCAGAATAACTATCTATTCCTGTAAGGACAAAACACTGTCCCCTCCAAGATGGAAGTGGTCCAATGTAGTCAACCTGCCACCAGGTTGCAGGCTGGTTGCCACGGGGAACAGTGCCATATGGAGGCTCAGTGTTGGTCTCTGCTGTTGGCAGATCTGGCACTCAGCAGCAGCTGTAGCCAGGTCAGCTTTCGTGAGTGGGAGTCCATGCTGTCAAGCCCATGCATAACCTCCATCTCTGACACCATGGCCACTTTGTTCATGGGCCCATTGAGCAATGACAGGGACAGCTGAAGAAAGAGGCTGGCAATCTACAGAGCGGGTCATCCGATCTACTTGATTATTAAACTCATCTTCTGCTGAAGCCACTTTTTGATGAGCATTTACATGAGACACAAGTATGTTCACATCCTTTGCCCATTTGGAGAGATCTATCCACATACTTCTTCCCCAAATGTCTTTCTCACCAATTTTCCAATCATGCTCCTTCCAAGTCCATGACTATCCATCCAAACCATTGGCTACAGCCCATGCATCAGTATATAATCACACTTCTGGCCATTTCTCCTTCCAAGCAAAATGCACGACCATGTGCACTGCCCGAAGTTCTGCCCACTGTGAAGAATTTCCTTCCCCAGTGTCCTTTAGGGTTGTTCCAGAAATTGGCTGTAATGCTGCAGCTGTCCACTTCTGAGTGGTGCCTGCATAGCGTGCAGAATCATCTGTAAACCAAGCCCTCATCTTCTCTTCCTCAGTCAACTGATCATAGGGCACACCCCATGAAGCCATAGGTGCATGCTTGAGAACAGAAGGCATCGTAACAGGAGTAGGAGCCATAGGCATTTGGGAAACTTCTTTATATAGCTTGCTTGTGCCTTCCAGGCCTGCTCAGACCCAATCACATGTACACCACTTCCATTTGATAATGGATTGTTGCTGTGCACAGCCTACTTTATGGCTTTGGGGGTCAGATAACACCCAGCTCATGATGGGCAGCTCCAGTTGCATGGTGACTTGGTGACCCATTGTCAAATGTTCAGTTTCCACTAAGGCCCAATAGCAGGCTAAGAGCTGTCTCTCAAAGGGAGAATAGTTGTCCGCAGATGAAGGCAAAGCCTTACTCCAGAATCCCAATGGCCTCTGCTGTGATTCCCCTATGGGGGCCAGCCAGAGACTCCAAACAACATCTCTCCCTGCCACTGATACCTCAAGCACCATTGGATCTGCTGGATCATATGGCCCAAGGGGTAGAGCAGCTTGTACAGCAGCCTGGACCTGTTGAAGGGCCCTTTCTTGTTCCAGGCCCCAATCAAAGGTAGCTGCCTTCCGAGTCCCTTGATATATGGGTTGTAGTAACACACCCAGATGAGGAATGTGCTGCCTCCAGAATCCAAACAGGCCCACCAAGCACTGTGCTTCTTTTGTGGTGGAGGGAGGGGCCAAGTGCAACAACTTATTCTTCACCTTAGAAGGAATGTCTCTGCATGCTCCACACCACTGAACTCCTAGAAATTTCACTGAGGCAGAAGGCCCTTGAATTTTGGTTGGATTGATTTCCCATCCTCTCATGTGCATATGCCTTACTAACAAGTCCAGACTGTCTGCTACCTCCTGCTCACTGTATCCGAACAGCATAACATCATCAATATAGTGGACCAGTGTGATATTTTGTGGAAGAGTCAGGTGATCAAGATCCCTTTGAGCCAGGTTATGGCATAATGCTGAAGAGTTAATATACCCTTGAGGCAGGACAGTAAAGGTATACTGTTGCTCTTGCCAGCTTAAAGCAAATTGCTTCTGGTGGTCCTTATGAACCGATATTGAGAAGAAAGCATTTGCCAAATCAATAGCTGCATACTAGGTAACAGAAGATGTATTAATCTGCTCGAGTAAGGAAACCACATCTGGTACAGCAGCTGCAATTGGAGTCACTACTTGATTAAGTTTTCAATAGTCAACTGTTATTCTCCATAACCCATCTGTCTTCTGCACAGGCCAAATAAGAGAGTTAAAGGGAGATGTGGTGGGAATCACCACCCCTGCATCTTTCAAATCCTTGATGGTAGCACTAATTTCTGCAATCTCCCCCAGGGATGTGATACTGTTTTGGTTCAGTATTTTCCCTGGAAGGGGCAATTCCAGTGGTTTCCATTTGGCCTTTCCAACCATAATAGCCCTCACTCCACAGGTCAGGGAACCAATGCGAGGATTCTGCCAATTCCTAAGTATATCTATCCCAATTATACATTCTGGTACTGGGGAAATAACCACAGGATGAGTTCGGGGACCCACTAGACCCACTGTCAGTCAGACTTCAGCTAAAACTCCATTTATCACCTGACCTCCATAAGCCCCTACCTTAACTGGAGGGTCACAATGCTTTTTAGGGTCAACTGGAATCAGTGTCAACTCAGAACCAGTATCCAATAGGCCGTGGAAAGTCTGATTATTTCCTTTCCCCCAATGTACAATTACTCTAGTAAAAGGCTGCAGGTCCCTCTGGGGAAGGATGGGTGAGAGGTGAACAGCATAACTCTTTGGTACTGTAATGAGGTCCTTCCTCAAGGGCACCCGGCCTTCCCTTCATTCAAGGGGTTCTGGGTCTGTCAGCTGTCTCAAGTCTGGAAATTGGTTGACTGAGTGAGATTATTGCTATGATCCAATACTGACTCTCTGTCAGTTGTCCTAGAGCTTTTCTGCTTATACAGATCAAATAAAAACTTAGTAGGCTTCTTATGTATGTGGTCCCTGGAAACACCATAAATGATTAGCCAGTACCACAGGTCCATTGGAGTCATGCCACTGTAGGTATTGTTTTGCCTTTGCCACCCATTATGATAAGTATGCCCACACAGTCTTTGGTAATTCAATACTGCCACCTGACCCCTACTCCAAGGTCCTGTGGTGTAGTGTACCTCCTCATGGACCACACTTTCTATCTCTCTTCTAGGGGCCTGCTTAGCTTTGAGTCTGGTTATAGGTCTAGAGGCAACAACAGCTGGGCCCTGAGGGATATCAGCCTCCTCTTGCTGAATGGGATTAGCTTCCTCAATGGGATTGGTTTCCTTAGGCAAGGGTGGGGAGGGTGGGTCTGCTGAGGGTGGGGAGATTAATTCATCAGGTGAATCAAATTCCTCAGAGTCTGAGGATTCAAAACCCTCAGCCTCCTCAGGGTTCTCCCACACTTCTCCATCCCAAGTGTCAGGATTCCAGTCTTTTCCTACCAGTACCTTCACCTTTACTGCTGACACCCTTCGAGGCTGGAAATTAAATTTGCATTGTAGGTCAGCCAAATGTATAATAAGGGCTCCACCTGTTTTTCTTCAGCTTTAGCTCTCTGGCTACTGGAGAGAAGATTCTCTTCCAGGGCACACTTGGAAACATTTAAACTATTGATTCGAATATGGAGCTTGTCAATTTTATCATTAAGCTCATTGTTTATCTTCATCACTTTATCCAGAGATGCTAGAAGTAACCAGCCAGCATCATTATTTTTCTTATTTTTCCACAAATCGTCAAATGTTTTATGTATAGAGTCACTAAATTTCTT
>NW_008338996.1:7836127-7838186 GCF_000622305.1 Nannospalax galili | reverse complement strand
ATGCTATCTGGAGACTGAGTTGGAGAGTCTGCTCCAAATACCAACAAGCCCATTAAAGAAATTCATCCTTTCAATTCTGTTTCTCCAGAACCCGCCTAGTACCACAGTCTGTGTTAGTCAGCGTTCTCCAAAGAAACAGAACCGGTAGAATGAATATATATGCATAGAGATATATCACCTTAGCTCACAGGATAGAGTCCAAGTAGTCCAATAATGGCTGCACCACACTGGAGAGGCTGAGAATCCATAGTCGCTCAGTCCATGAGGTTGGACGTCTCAGTAGTCCCAATCTGGTGCTGAAGGTCAGATGAATTCCAAAAGATCAGCTAGTCTTCAGTCTACAGCAGCAAGACAAACTCACCAGGGAGAGAGAAGGAAAGTAGCAAGAAGCCAGGTGGTCTCCTCTGCCATCGCCTTTTATATGGGCTGCCATCAGAAGGTAACACCCACATTTAGGGTGTGTCTTCCAGCTTCAGATGATCCAATCAAGAAGATCTCTCTTATTTCACTTAATCCCAGATTCAGTCAAGGTGACGCCCCGGATTAGCCACCATAGCCAGTATCAATATTTGCTGCACATTGGAAAACTTTTACTTGCAAGATATGTATGAGTTGTCTTTCTTCTTGCTATAAATGGTCTAAGTACTACCAGGCATGTTTTCTTTAAGTGCATGAGTGGAATACTGACTATCCGATTGAAGTTTCCCAGCTTTCCAATAACATCAACTGCCTGCATGTGCTTAGTCTACCATTACTGAGGTGATAGATTTCAGAGTAGAAATCGACTGTTTATAATTAGAGATTTACTTAGTTTATGTTTAAGTCAATACATTTTCCACATTTAACAGCCTTCGTTTCACCTCAACTTCATTTGCATTAAAGTGCAGCTGGGATCATCCATTGATGCTAATCCATCCCTAAATTAAAGAGACACATTATTTGAGCTTTATCATATTTTATGAATTATTTCACAGATTGCACAATAAAAAAATTGAAAAGCAAATGAAATTCTTGTGAAATTTTTAGTGTTAATATATATTAAAAATTTTAAAAAGCAGTTTATATCTGTGTGTGTGTGTGTATGTGTGTGTGTGTGTGTGGTTCCTGTAGCCCCAGCTGGCCTGAAACTCACTAATTTAGACCAGGCTGGCCTCGAACTCACAGAGATCTGCCTGCCTCTGAGCCAGGCTGTTCATAATCTCACATAGATCACCGGAGATCTCCTGCTTCTGCCTCCTGATTCCTGGGTCAAATGCATGTGCTGCTACACCCAACTTGTAGTTTATAATTTTAAAAATGTGAAATTTCACTGAATATCTGGACATTATTGCTTCATCAATGTCTTCTGAAGCCATTACTCTATGTTACTTTGTGTATACTGAGTGATCAAATGATACTTCATGAACAAGAGTACAAAATGAAAACATGAGTTAAATCTTGACGGACTAAGGATTTTTCAGTGTAAAACCCATAGTTCTTTGTTTTTTTCTGTCACCTTGAACTAATAACATGCTACCGACATGGCAATCTGACAACTATTACACTGCTAGGAGGAAGTCGCCATTGGGCATGAATTTAGTCTAAACAAGATGAAACCTTTGCTACTCTTTCTGGTGTGATTTCAGAGCATAATAACTTCATCTGTCTTCATAGATAATAATGGACATAGCCTACATTCACCTTTGTTGACTATCCCAGTATCGAATACCTGACAAGTGCTGTGTTGATAGATACAGTTAATTACATGTGAATGCTTAGCTGCTGGACTTCATAATTTCACCCTTTTGAGGTAAGAAAGAATCTTTCTCTCTCTGTGTCTCTGTCTCTGTCTCTGTCTCTCTCTCTCTCTCTCTCTCTCTCTCTCTCTGTGCCTATGTTCTGATGCATGTGTACATGAATTGAGAGTGGAAGTCAGAAGTCAATTTCAGGTGTTGTCCCTCATGTATCAATTTGTTTCTGGAGACAGAGTCTCTCACTGCCCTGGAGTTTACCCATTAGGTTAGGCTGGCCAGCCCATGACCCCAAGGATCCACTTGTCTCCACCCGGACTCCCGGCACT
>NW_008338996.1:7831980-7835735 GCF_000622305.1 Nannospalax galili | reverse complement strand
AAACTATTAAGCTAAGGATGTAAACAACTCATTAGTTTTAGGAAGTTCCTGAAATTGACCAGGTTCACTAGATCCTTAGATTCCCAAGCATATATAAGCCTTAAGGACTGCTGAGAGACACTCTCAGACCAGCTGAGCTGTCTGGAAGCAGCTCAGATCAGCAGAATGGAGGCACCTGAAAGAAGCAGGGAATAGCCAACTTCCTGGAAGAGGCAGAGACCATCAGATCAACTGAGGTACTGGGAAAGGACCCTCCAACCCATGGATCATCCTTTAAGTTGTGCAGTACAGTCCAGATTTCCTGATTTATGAGCTGTCGCACATGCCAGGTCATTGGATTTTGGTTGTATTCTTTTATTATTTTTAAAATTTTTATTTTTATAATATATATGCATGCATGTATTGCCTCATGTAGGTAACTGCACCCATGTCATGCAATACCTGAGGAGGTCAGTAGATATTGTCTGAGTTATGGACAGTTGTTAGCTGCCATGTGGGTGCTGGGATACAAACCCAAATCTTCTGCAAGAATAACCAGTGTTTGTAACCACTGAGCCATCTCTCCAGCCCCCGTATTTTGGTGGTATTCTTACCTTGGTCTGCTATTGGTTCCCTGTCTGGGGTCAGTAGGCATTCATTCAGGTCTCTCTAGGAATAATGCCACACAGTAGTATTGGACATCAAACTCTGGTCTTCATGCTTGTCTAGCAAGCACTTTACCAACTGAGCTGTTTCTCCAGCTCATGAAAGCTTTTCTGAGAAAAATATTTAGTATTTGTATGTACATATGTGTGCCACAGTGTACATATAGAGGTTAGAGGACAATGTTCAGGAGTTTGTTTGCCCACTTTGTTGAGACAAGATCTTTTCTCTTATTTTTGCTACTGTGTTGCATAATCCAGACTAGCTAACTCACAAGCTTCTAGAATATTCTCTTATCTCTATCTCCAATTTCATCATAGGATTTGCTGGGATTACAAATGTACAGGTTTCAGGAATCAAATTTCAGTCATCAGGCTTGCAAGACTAACACCTTTATCTGATGAGCCATCTCTCAGTTCAGAAATGCTTTTTTAAATGCAATATTGAAATCTTAGATATGTCTTTCCATTCTTGCTGTTAAATGGAATTAACATTAATCATAAGAGTTAACTCTTACATCACTCCCATTTTAGGTAGCAGTTATGTTTAATACAATAAGAAAAGGAAGACTGAGATTTCTACCCATTTTTTTCTCATAACATCTTACTGTATACAAAAATGTGTTTTTTGTTATTGTGCAATGTTTACATAGAGAAAGGTACTGGCATATGATACATGGATGCTAATTTGAATTCTGTAAAAGTGTACAGAGTAGAACATGTCCAAGCTGAGGATGTCAGGGGAAGTTGAAATATGTTAAGGAATTTTAAATATTTGAGCTGAAAAATTTAAGGCTAGGCAAAATATTGACATCCTGGAAAGATGGGATGATTATCAGAAAAACATAGCGTAAAGATTTGAGTTGGAGTTTTCTGAGACAGATGAGGCAAATTATGACTGGGTCAGTGTGTGTATCGAGAGGGTGTATGAATTCAGGATGAAAAGGTGATGTGATGAAGAAGTAGAAACTGACCTCAATGATGTAGATGGCTTTGTTAGCTGCAAAAGGCAAGCAGCTTTCCCATGGGAATGGAGTTTGTGTGTGGAGGTTAAGGGGAATTCTCAGATTTGCAGGGGGCTAGAAGGTGTGTTCCTTCCTGGAATACCAGAAGTTGGACTTGCCTTCTGGAAACTGGGAAGGGGAGATGGGGAGTTCTGATAAAGGGAACAGATCTGCAAGGTGGTTGGTAAGGAATCAGATATCTTCTGCTAGGGGTTGTTAAAGAACAAGATGTCTGTGCTAGAGGCCATGTTTTCTGAGATAGATACATCTCTCTCCTGGAGGGGGGAGGCAATGTGGGCAGATGGTTAGTTCATTCAGCCATTTTTCAGGTTGATTTTTTTTCAGAGGGCACATGGAATGTGAATTTTGCCAGATGGTAAATATGAGCCACAGCACAGAACGTCTTGAACAAGCAAGTAGGGAGGTGAAATTTCAGTCTATAGGAAGTGAAAGCTGCTGAGAGTGACTAAGCCAAAATGAGAAGCAGGTGCTTCAGAACAGTATCCTAGAACCCGGTCCTATTCTTGATGCTGTGGGTTAAAAAGCATCCTATGATATAGATGGTTTTATTTTATTTATGTTTGAGAAAACAGAGGCTTTAAATTTCAACTCTTTCTCCAGATCAGAATTATCCATAAGTCAAGATACTTCTTAACTCCAGATTTCTGTTTGATATCGATCTATTTTTCCAGACCAGAATAATATATTTAGATTCAAAATGTTTCAAATTTAGCTCTGCTTCCCTGGGCCTGAACAACTTGCCAGCCTCTCTCCTGGGTAAGTCCATTGCTCCCTCTGTGCCTTGACTCCCCCAGCCTCATTCATCCTCCCACCTCCCCTGCCCGTCTCTCCTCCTAGCCTGGGTATTGTCCCATTCCTTGTCTTGGTGCCCCAGACACCAGAGGAACCACCACTGCTTCATGATCCTTTGTATCCAGAACAACCCTGCAGTCCTCCTGCGGTCCTCAGGAGCCCACCTGGCCTGTTTCCTCCCTCACCTCCCCCTACTTCCCAGAGCTGCATAACCCTCCAGCCTCTCTCCCAGGAGCCCTCTGGACCTAGTCCTACCCTCACCTCCCTCTGCTTCCCTGGGGTGCACAACCTGCCAGACTCTTCCATGGAACTGGGGCTGACCTCTTGGCTTCCTGATCTTTTGCATTCAGACCAACCCAGTTCCTTCCTGCACTTCCCAGGAACCCTTGGGACCTTTTCCTGCCACCATCTCCCTTTGCATCTCTGGGTGGCACGGCCACCAGCTGCCCCAAGACCAGCATCTTTCCTGGGCCCTACTCCCAGGCTAGTCCAATCCCCAAATTCCTGAGGACAACATCTTTCCTGGAGGGATACAGACCTTAGGAGAAAGCCTGAGAGCATCTGATGCTCATCTGACTTGGGCCTCTGTGGGAACTTGTGGAGACAAAAGCAATCTGGCCATTCCAATATAAAATAAAGAGAACCGGAAGCTTAGACAAACCAGCTTTAAAACATCTGAGCTTGAAGCTTAGTCACTAAAGTGCTTTCCTTAAGCATGAGGACCTGTGTTCAGACCCAGAACTCACAATTAAAAAGCCAAACGTGGTGGCTTGCACTTGTGATCTCAGAACTATGGAGGCAGAAATATGTAGATTGCTAGGGCTCTCTGGCCAGTCAACCTCACATATTAAGCAATTTCAATGCCAGTGAGAGATCTTGTCTCTGTGAACAAGGTGGATGGCACCAAAGAATGAAGCCCAAGGTTGTCCTTTAGCCTCCACATATGTGCACAGAAGTGCACACACCCACATACATGAAACTTACATACACCCTCCACAGACACACAAAGACCAAATCCATGAATCACAGCCATAGAATATTTCATTTTGAAAGCATAGCAATTTTTTCAACAAAATCATAGCATAAAATTTCCCGAAATTAGGGTAAAAGATACCAATTCAAACACAAGAAGCATATAGAACACCAAACAGACAGGATCAGAAAAGAAACCCTTCATGTCACATCATAGTAAAAACACAGAACATGCAGAACAAAGAGACAATACTGAAAGCTGCAAAAGAAAAACAGCAAGTCACATATAAAGGAAAACACATTAGGATTACAGCTGACTTTTCAG
>NW_008338996.1:7830480-7831906 GCF_000622305.1 Nannospalax galili | reverse complement strand
ATTACTATATCCAGCCAAAATGTCTATTATAGTCAAAGGGGAAAGAAAATTCTTCCATGACATAAATAGGCTGAAGGAATTGATGTCCAAATATCCAGTCCTTCAGAGAATTCTGGAAGCAATAAAAGAGCTGAAGAAAGGAATGACTATACCCAAGGGGTCGTAGAAAGAAATTCAATGAAGGTATAACTGTGGAAAAGTAAAGCTACATCAAGAATGTGAACATAAATAAAAATGACAGGATTCAATACTCATCTTTCATTAATAACTTTAAATATTAATGGACTAAATGCCCCAGTCAAAAGACACAGACTAGGTGATTGGATTAAGAAAGAAAACCCATCTTTTTCTTGTTTACAAGAAACTCATCTCACTTTCAAGGACAGGCACTATCTAATGGTGAAAGGAAGGAAAAAAATATACCAAGTGAATGGTACTAAAATAAAAGCAGGCATTTCAATTCTAATATCTGACAAAATAGACTTTAAACTAAAACTAATCAGAAAAGATAAAGAGGGTCACTTCATTCTGATCAAAGGAACAATAAACCAAGAATATAATACAATCATGAACATATATTCACCAAACTCTGCTGCGCCCAACTTCATAAAAGCAATACTACAGGACTTTAAGACCCAGATTAATCCCAACTCATTAATAGTAGGAAACTTCAATACCCCACTGTCTCCATTAGATAGGTCAATGGGGCAGAGAGTTAACAGAGGGACATCTGAACTAATACCAAAGGATCTAACAGACATCTACCGAGTATTCCACCCAAGTACCAAAGTACATACTTTCTATTCAGTGTCCCATTGAACTTTCTCCAAAATTGACCATATACTGGGGCACAAAACAAACCTTAATAAATACAAAAAGATTGAAATAATTCCATGAATTCTATCAGATCACAATGCAATAAAGCTTAAAATCAACACCAGAAGAAGCCCTAGTTGCCACATGAACAGATGGATATTAAACAACACATTCCTGAATGATGAATGGGTCAAAAGAAAAATTAATGTAGAAATAAAAGTATTCCTAGAACTAAATTAAAAGGACAATACAACACAACAGAAACCTCTGGGACATGCTGAAAGCAGTCCTTAGAGGGAAGTTTATAGCTCTAAGAGCCTACATTAAACAATCAGAAAGAACACAAATAAATGACAACATTGCAACTCAAGATACTTGAAAAGCAACAACAAATGAAACCCAAACAAAGCAGACAAGAAGAAATAACAAAAATCAAGGCAGAAATTAATGAAATTGAAACAAAAGAAACAATACAAAGAACAAATCCAAGAGGTGGTTCTTTGGAAAGAAAAACAAGATTGACAGACAGCTAGCCCAGTTAACCAAAAGAAAGAAAGAACACCTCCAAATCAACAAAATCAGAGATGAAAGGGAAAACATCACAACAGTC
>NW_008338996.1:7828796-7829878 GCF_000622305.1 Nannospalax galili | reverse complement strand
ATGCAGAAAAGGCTTTTGACAAAATTCAGCATGCATTTATGTTCAAAGTCTTAGAGGGAATTGGATTGGACGGAACATACCTCAACATAATTAAAGCTATATACAATAAGCCCACAGCCAACATCATTCTAAATGGAGAAAAACTGGAATCATTCCCATTAAAATCAGGAACCAGACGAGGTTGTTCAGTCTCTCGACTCCTTTTTAACATGGTGCTTGAAACTCTTGCAAGAGCAATGAGACAAGAGAAGTAAATTAAAGGAGTAATAATTGGAAAAGAAGAGATTAAATTATCCCTTTTTGCAGATGATATGATATTATATTTAAGAGACGCCAAAAATTCCACCAGAAAACTCCTAGCAATTATTAACACATTCAGTAAAGTGGCAGGTTACACAATTAATCTACAAAAGTCTGTAGCCTTTCTATATACCAATAACAAACAATCAGATAAAGAGCACATGGAAACACTCCTGTTCACAACAGCTGCAAATAAACCTGACCAAAGAAAATAAAGACTTCTACAATGAAAAATTCAAATCTTTAAAGAAAGAGATTGAGGAAGACATCAGAAAATGGAAGGACCTCCCATGTTCATGGATTGGAAGAATTAGTATTGTGGAAATGAGCATCCTACCAAAAGCCATTTATAGATTCTATGCGATGCCAATTAAAATCCCCATGACATTTTTCACAGAATTGGAAAAAAAATCCTAAGATTCATATGGAAGCACAAAAGACCTCAGATAGCCAAAGCAACCCTGAGCACTAAGAGCAATACTGGGGGGATTACTATACCAAATTTTAAGCTGTATTACAGAGCTATAGACATAGAAACAACATGGTACTGGGACAAAAATAGACCCATATATCAATGGAGCAAAATTGGAGACCCAAATATGAGTAAATTCAATTTCAGCCTCCTGATATTTGACAAAGGGGCCAAGAACATTCACTGGAGGAAAGCCAGCATGTCTAGCAAGTGGTGCTTGCAAAACTGTATCTCCAGCTGTAGAAGAATGAAACTAAACCCCTATCTTTCACCTTGCACAAAAGTCAATTCCAAATGGATCAAAGACCTC
>NW_008338996.1:7826586-7828762 GCF_000622305.1 Nannospalax galili | reverse complement strand
GAAAACATTGGGAAAAACCTACAAGATATAGGTGTAGGAAAGGACTTTTAAACCGGACACCAATAGCCCAGGAAACAAGGGCAAGAATTAAAAAATGGGACCTCATTAAACTAAAAAGCTTCTGTATATCAAAGGCGGCAACCAAGGAAATGAACTGAAAACCCACAGAATGGGAGAAAATCTTCAGCAGCGAAATGTCTGACAGAGGTTTAACATCCAGAATATATAACAAACTCAAAAAACAGAGAATCAAGAAAGGAAGTAACCCAATTAAAAGATGGGCTAAGGAGCTGAACAGAGAGTTCTCAAAAGAAGAAGTAAAGATGGCTAAGAAGCATCTCAAAACATGTTCAGCATGACTAGTAATTAGGGAAATGCAAATTAAAACCACTTATGATTTCATTTTACCCTAGTCAGACTGGCTAAGATTAAGAGAACAAATGATACCAAATGTTGGAGAGGATGCGGAGAAAGGGGAGCACTCATCCACTGCTGGTCGGCTGCAAATTTGTTCAACTCCTATGGAAAGCAGTGTGGAGAACTCTTAAAAAACTACAAATGAACATACCGTTTGACCCAGTTATACCACTCCTTGGCATGTACCCAAAGAACTCATTCTATTGCAGAGACACTTGTACATCCATGTTTGCTGCTGCTCTTTTCACAGTAGCTTAGAGATGGAAGCAACCTAAGTGTCCCTCAATTGACGAGTGGATAATGAAAATGTGGTTCATTTATATGATGGAGTTTTACTCAGCAGTAAAGAAAAATGAAATCATGAAATTTGCAGATAAATGGATGGAACTAGAAACTGTTATACTAAATGAAGTAACAGACTCAGAAAAAAAAAATCGACATAGGTTCTCCCTCATATGTTGATCCTCAAACCAAATCCTGATAAGTGAGTACGTGTCCAGACATAACTACAGGAACCAGGATAATGGAAAGGAACCAGGGAGGTAAAGGAAAAGAAAGAACATAAAAGAGAAGAACAGTAGGAAACGTGTTAATAAGGGAGATATGGATAAAAATGGGGTTAGTTGGGGGGAGGGAAGGGTATCCAAGGAACCTAGGGGATAAATGGAAAGAAGGAGCTCAAGAGAAGTAGGACCATAGGAGAAGGGTATTATTAAGGGAGAAAGAGGAAAAATAGGGGCACCTTAATTGGGGAAACTATGATGGAGGGGTTAGACAATGCGAGGGATATATAATGCCTTGCTAGTTTTAAAAACCAGAGGGAACCATATTACTCCTACAACTTACTGACAAATTATACATACCAGATCAAGAAATATATGTCTAGGAAAGGTTTATCTGAGAACAATTGGTCTTTGCCCAAGATTTATCTACATGGCACACAGTAATTCAAAGTACCAGACTGGTGGAACTAACATTCTTAGATGTTTAACAGACATACTTTGATGCCTATACTAATTTGTTCAGAGGGACATAAAGGAGGGTTTTTGCTCCTTGCTCTCTTAGGTCGACTAGTTTCAGGGGACTATGAGCATCTTTCAAAATGTCCTGTAATTGTGGTGGATCACCTGTCCTCTTGATCAAGGAGGCTGAGGAGACTCCATGAGATGGACTTGAGCCAGTGTCCAGTCTACACAGAGGAGGGTCAACACAGAGGAATCATTTCCTCCATGCTTCCAAGCAAAGCCAGCCAGGACCTTTGACTTATCTTCACATAGTCGGAACTGGTAAAAGAAAGGGGCCAGGGGCTGACTCCCAAAAGGAAAGTATAACCAAAGATTAAATGGACCAACATAATTTCATAAGAGTCCATATGTATAGCTAAAGGCTACATAACAAGCAACAATGCCAGATAGGAGATCCTTTCTTTTGAGTTGTTGGCCAGGTGGCTCTAGGGATTCCCAGATAGTAACCCAGCATAGAAGTGGGAAAATGAACAGCAGACCCCAATCTCATCTAAAGGAATATTGACCGCTGATTGCTGCTAGATGAGGAACAGCTGACCTTCCTAAAACAAAGACCTCTAGATAGGCTGACTAGATTCACTAGATGGACAAGCTATGGTGAGCGGCTGGGGTGCTGACAAGAGACAGTAGCAGGGATAACAGAGTATAAGGGCTCTAGTGGGGGAAGGGAGGCTATGGGAAGGTGCCATCTGGGAATTGGGTGTATAGTTGAATATGGTGGTTTGGGATGTTCT
>NW_008338996.1:7823221-7825942 GCF_000622305.1 Nannospalax galili | reverse complement strand
TATATAAAATGTCCCAGCATGGAAAACAAACTTAGGGAAGAACATGGTGCTGTGAGACATGAATGTCTATGTCCAACTGACATGGGATGTGTGTCCTTGTCCCTACTTCCCAACTTCAGCAGGGATGACCTCAGGTGTACAGTGCTCAGATGGTTTAAAAGTTGAAGAAGAAATGATGATAGTATTAGTGAGTGCTGGCCAGTATAAAATGTCCCAGCATGGAAAACAAACTTAGGGAAGAACATGGTGCTGTGAGACATGAATGTCTATGTCCAACTGACATGGGATGTGTGTCCTTGTCCCTACTTCCCAACTTCAGCAGGGATGACCTCAGGTGTACAGTGCTCAGATGGTTTAAAAGTTGAAGAAGAAATGATGATAGTATTAGTGAGTGCTGGCCAGAATATTCTTAGTGACTTGTGGCTCCGATTTGCTTTCTGTTGCTCTGATAAACACCATGACTAAAAATAACTTGGAAAAAAAGGGTTTATTATATCTTATACTTCCAAATGACAGTCCATTTTTGAGGTAAGTCAGGAAGGAACCTAAGGCAGAAAATTAGAGGCAGAAAATGAAAAATAGAGTACAGAGAAATACTTCATTTTCTGGTCTGTGCTCAGACTGCTTTTTATACAATTGAGGACCATCTGCCCATGGGTGGCATCACCAGCAGTAGACTGGGCCCTCTCACATCACTCAACAATAAAATAAATGTCTCAAAAACATCCTCACAGGTCAATCTGATAGAAGTAATTTCCAAATTGAGGATCCCTCTTCCTGGCTGTGTAGGGTTGTTAAGAGAAGTTAACCATTACACTCGCTGATACCCCATTCACATTCAGAGGATAAGTCCTTGACAAAGTGAACATAGAGAAATCGGATATGGTAAGTATTGTTATATTTTAAGAGCTGCTTTGCACTGGGTCCCTTACTCATTTTTTCCTGATCTTTACAACATCTTTTCAAGGCATGTATTACAAAACAAAATGAGAATCATTACACCAACAATATTTTCTGAATCATGTTACTTAACATGTACATAATTTGGAGACTTTCAAGACAAATTTTGGTCTAAATAAACTGAAGTGTTTTCAGACAGTTGGCCAAGTTCCCTTGAAATCTAACATCTCCAACATTCAGTGGAGATTTAGTTCCTTTATATTTTTATTTATTTTATTGTATTTATATGTATTTTGTATAAAAGAGGTGGCTAGCATACTTGTCTGTAAATATAAGGAACCATTTAGCCCCAATATAGTTTGATATGCTGATCATTGTTGTGGTTATTAGGCCTCAAATCTGGTGTTGGACCATTGATTGATGTTCTGCCTTAGCAGCTTGCATAATGTCCTCTAAAATTATGGGAGCTAAACTTCAGGGAGTTTACTTCCAGATGAGTTTGAGCTCTATTGCTCCAAGTCCTGTGTTTGAAGTATATCCTGTCTTCAGGAATAGAGTCTTACCTTCAAGTTCTGGGAAGCAATCAAGGGTTGTGGCAGTAGCCTGTGTAATTTAGGAGTTTCTTGGACTACCCTGATCAACAACTCTAGGAAGGTTTCTTCTGTCTGGCACTGTTTCTTGCTATGTAGCCTTCAGTCATACACATTCAGTCAGGTAGAGATAATTGTTTGTGAAATTTTTCAGTGGGCTTTTATACATTTAAGTACATTTCCTTCTTGTTTTTCACACCAAGTAAGCCTTTGTATTTTTGTTCAGTGTTTTTATATATATATAGACATATCTCTTTTTTTTTTCTCACCTACTGTACCTTTTTTTTCTTCTCTCTCTCTCTCTCTCTCTCTCTCTCTCTCTCTCTCTCTCTCTCTCTCCCACTGTCTAACTCTCCCTCTTCCCATCCCTGTTAAAGTACCCCTATTTTCCCCCATTTCACTCTTGACAATATCTATCTCCTATGTGCCACCCCCCCCCAAGCTCCTTCTTTCCCTTTACCCCAATGGTTATTTGCATCACTCTTCCTCTTCACCTCTCAGGTAATAGCTCCATTCTACTCATTTCCCCCTCAGTAACGCTTGTCCCCTGCTATTTCTCTCTTTCGGATGCCTTCTTTCTCTTTACCTCCCTTGTTCCTTTCCATTTTCCTGGCTCCTGCAGTTACATTGGAATATAAACTCATGTATAAGAATTTGATGCTAAAATCCACCAATGAATCTGTGTTACTTCACTTATTAAATAGTTTCTAGCTCTATCCATTTACCAGAAAATTTCATGATTTTTGTCTTTCATTACCTTTGAGCAGAACTTCACTGTGCAAATGTACTGCATTTTCATTATCCACCCATCAGTTGAGGGACACTTAGGTTGCTTCCATTTCTTAGCTATTGTGAAAAGATTAGCAACAAACATGAAAGTACAAGTATTTCTGGTGTATAAGTTTTGGGGTATATGCCCAGAGTTGTATAAATAGGTTATATGATTGATTCTTTTTTAGTTTTTAAGAGTTCTCCACAGTGCTTTCCGTTGTGGTTGCATGAATTTGCAATCCTACCAGCAATGAATGAGTGTCCCCCTTATCCCACAATGATGTGGTATCCAGAATTTGGTATCATTTGTTCTCTTGAGCTTAACAAAGTCTGACTGGGGTAAGATGAAACCTTAAAGTAGTTTTAGTTTGCATTTCCCTAATTACTAAGGATGTTGAACACTTTAAAATGTGTTTCTTAACCATCTTTATTTCTTTCTTGCAAACTCTCTGTTAAGATT
>NW_008338996.1:7821774-7823210 GCF_000622305.1 Nannospalax galili | reverse complement strand
TTTTAATTAGGTCATTTCTTTTGAGTCTGATTTTTGAGTCTTTATATATTCTCAATATTAATTCTCAGTCAGGTGGGTCACTGGTGAAGATTTTCTCACACTTTGTGGATTTCCTCTTGACTTCTTTGGTTGTTTCTTTTGCTGTACAGATGTTTTTTAGTTTAATGAAGTTCCACTTGTTGATTCTTGACCTAATGCTTGAGCCACTGATGTCTGATTTAGAAAATCATTTCCTAATCCTATTTCTTGTAGGGTACTACCTATGTTTTTTTCTAAGAGTTTTAGAGTTCCAGGTTTTGCATTGATGTCTTTGATCCACTTGGACTTGACTTCTGTAAAGGGTGAAAGGTCAGGGTCTAGTTTCATTTTTCTGCAGGTAGAGATCCAGTTTTGCCAGCACCATTTGTTGAAGATGCTGTCTTTCCTCCAGTGTGTGTTCTTGGCACCTTTGTCAAATATCAGGTGACTGAAATTACATGCACTCATGTTTGGGTGTCCAATTTTTTTCCATTGATCCATGTGTCTAATTTTGTTCCAGCACCATGCTGTTTTTATGACTATAACTCTGTCATATAATTCGAGATCTAGCATGGAAATTCCCCCAGCATTGCTCTTTGTGCTCAGGAATGCTTTGGATATCTGGGGTCTGTTCTGATACCATATGAATTTTAGGATGTTTATTCCTGTCTCTGTGAAGAATATCATAGGGATTTGGTTGGGATTACACTGAGTGTCTAGATTGCTTTTGGCAGACTGAGCATTTTCATGATATTAATTCTTCCAATTCATGAGCATGGGAGGTCTTCCATCTCCTAGCATCTTCCTCAATATCTTCAAAGATTTAAAATGTTCACTGTAGAGATATTTAATATCTTTAGTTAAGATTATTTCTAGATATTTTGTTTTTTGAGGCTTTTGTGAATGGGAGTGTTTTCATGTACTCTTCCTCCAATAGCTTGTTATTGATATATAGAAAGATGACTGATTTTTTTATTGATATTGTAAATTGCTACTTTGATGAACATGTTAATCATTTCAGGAGTTTTCTAATGATTTCAGGAGTTTCCTGGTGGAATTTTTGGGATCTCTTACTGCCGTAGTTTGTTCTTCATTGCTGTGACAAAACCCTCTGACCACTACCAACTTGGGGAGGAAAGGGTTTATTTATCTTACATGTCCTGGGTCACAGTGCATCAGGGAGCCCAAGTTAGGAACTCAGGGCAGGAACTTGGAGGCAGGAGCTAAAGCACAGGCCATGGAGGAACGCTGCTTACTGGCTTGCTCTCTTGGCCCCTGCTCAGCCTGCTTTCTTATGCAACACAGGCCCACCTGCCCAGGGGTGGCACCACCCACAGTGGGCTGGGCCCTCCCACATCACTCATCAAGAAGATGCCCTTCAGACATGGCCACAGGCCAGTCCAATAGAGGCAATTCCC
>NW_008338996.1:7820890-7821721 GCF_000622305.1 Nannospalax galili | reverse complement strand
AAACTATCCAGCACAATTGACCCCTTGTCAACTTGACACACAAACACATCACTATTAAACCATAAGCTTTCCAGTTCTTGTCCCCAAGCTATAGATATGATGTTAATATCACAACATAAGACAGTACAACCTTAAAAACTCCAGAAACCTTAAAAAAATCCAAATACTTAAAAGTCCATAGTCTCTTTTAAAAGTCTTTTAACTGTGGGTAGGCTTCTGTAAAATCCAAAACAAGTACTGTCTTATTTCGAAGGGAAGAATCAGGCACACCTAAGCAAAACCAAAGTCCAGCAAAGTAGCTCGAGGCTGGACATCTGTCTGGGATTCACTCATGATCATCTGGGCTCCAAAGGGTACTGGCAGCTCTGACTCTGCAGTCCACAGCACACTCAGATCAACTCACAGACCCAGGCCAGCTCCATTACACATCTACTGCAGTCCTTTGTGGTCGTCCCATGGTCCCGGCATCTCCAAAAAGCTGGGGTTTCCACTGAAACTGAGGGTATGCCTTCACCAATGGCCTCTTCTTGCCTCTTGGGGTGCAAAGGCCTCAGATTCTCTCCATGACCCCTAAAATCCTGGGGTCTTACCTGCAACTGAAGCTGCATTTTTACCTATGGCCTTTCCTGGCCTTTCAGAGTGCCAAGCCTCAGCTGCTCTCTGTGACCCCTTCACACTTTCAACATCAAAACCATGCAGGAGACTCTTACATATTACCAAGTCCTGCTTCCACCTAGAGATGAAGGTTCAGGTCCCCTCTGTGTGCTGACCCTGAGGAAATACCTCCCAGAAGATTTCACCACAGTGATGCTGGTCTCTTGTTACTTACAT
>NW_008338996.1:7818856-7820638 GCF_000622305.1 Nannospalax galili | reverse complement strand
GGTTCTGGTCTCTTCTTAATCACAGCTGATTCTTCAGCCCCAGCCAACCAGAATCCACAGATTCTCAATTTAAAACATCACAGGAACAGCCCTGATAGTCTCTGCTTCCCTGTGAAGCTTCACAAGCCAGGCCTCCATTGTTCACAACTCTTTCAACATAACTGTTCCAAGCTCCACAGCAACAAACTCTGAGTACTCAATGACTTTTCCAGCCCAAAGTTCAGAATACTTCCACAGTCCTCCCCCAAACACCAAGATCAGGTCTGTCACAGCAATTGCCCACACTCTGGTACCAATTTCTATCCTAGTTTGTTCATCATTGCTGTGACAAAACACTCTGACCACTACCAACTTGGGGAGAAAAGAGTTTATTTATCTTACGTCTCCCAGGTCACAGTTCATCAGGGAGCCCAAGGTAGGAACTCAGGGCAGGAACCTGGAGGCAGGAGCTGGAGCACAGGACATGGAGGAACGCTGCTTGCTGGCTTGCTCCCCTGGCCCCTGCTCAGCCTGCTTTCTTATGCAGCATAGGCCTACCTGACCAGGGGTGGCACCACCCACAGTGGACTGGGTCCTCCCACATCACTCATCAAGATGATGCCCCTCAGACATGGCCACAGGCCAGTCCAATAGAGGCAGTTCCCCAACTAAGGCTCCCTTAACCCAGATGTGTCAAGTTGACACTAAAGCTACCCAGCACACTTAGGTATATAGCATATCATCTGCAGAAAGGAACTGTTTAACCTCTTCTTTTCCAATTAGTATGCCTTTAATTTCCTTCTCTTGTCTTGCTCTAGCAAGAGTTTCATGCACTATATTTAAAAAAGAGTGTATATGGTGGACAGCTTTTTCTCATTCCTGATTTTAATAGGAATGCTTCCAGTTTTTCTCCATTTAGAATGATGTTAGCCATAATATTGTTGTATATAGTTTTAATTATGTTGAGATATGTTCCCTCCAGTCAAATTCCTTATAGGACTTTTAGTATAAATGCATGTTGAATTTTGTTAAAGGTCTTTTCTGCATTCTGCATCTATTGAGATGACCATGACATTTTTATCTTTAAGTCCATTTACAAGATTTATTACATTTATTGACATATATAAGTTCAACCATCCCTGCAACTTAGGAATAAAATATACTTGATCATGGTGACTGATGTTTTTGATTTATGTCTATATGCAGCATGCAAGTATTTTGTTGAGAATTCTTTTATCTATGGTCACTAAGGATATGGGTCTATAGGGTTTTTTATTCATTGTTTTGTTATTGGTTTTTTTGGTTTTTTTTTTGGTTGTGTTTTTACCTTGTTTTGGTATTGGAGTGATGCTGGCTTCATAGAAGGAGTTTGGGAGTTCTCCCTTGTTTCTATCTTTTAGAATAATTTAAGTAGTGTTAGTTATAGATTTTTCAATGTTTAGTAGAATTCTGCTGTGAATCCATCTGGGCCTCAGCTTCTTTTCATCAGGAGGTTTTGTATTACTGTTTCAATTTTATCTCTTATGGGTCTGTTTAAACTGTTGATCTCTTCTTGGTTTACCTTTGGTGGTTTCTATGATTTTAGATATCTATCCATTTCTTTTAGGTTTTCTTAATAGAGTGTAAGTTTTTGAAATATCCCCTTATAATGTTCTGGATTTTTTTTTTGTCTGTTGTGATTTTACCCTTTCTCTGATTTTATTAATTTAAACTTTCTCTTTCTTTCTTTCTTTCTTTCTTTCTTTCTTTCTTTCTTTCTTTTTTCATTCTTTCTTTCATTTTCCCTTTCTCTCTCTCTCTCTT
>NW_008338996.1:7774168-7818425 GCF_000622305.1 Nannospalax galili | reverse complement strand
TAAAGTGTCCCAGTGAGTTTGTTGTGTTGCATCATCCTTTCATTTAGTTGCAGGAATAATTTTATTTCTTTCTTCTTTGACCTATTCATCATTCAGAAATGTGTTGTTTAATATCCATGAATTCACATAGTTACTAGAGCATGTATTGTTGTTGATTTTAAGCTTTATTCTGTTGCAGTCTGATAAAATGTGTGGAATTATTCCATGTCTTTGTATTTGTTGAGGTTTGTTTTGTGCCACAGTGTGTGGTCAGTTTTCTGAGAAACTTCCATGAGCTGCTGAATAAAAACTGTATTCATTGGTTCTTGAGAGGAATATTTGGTAGACATCTGTTAGTATGGGGGGGTGCGCGCTCTCTCTGGGCGCACTCCCCCAATGGCACTCCCCCGCCGTGCGTCTGGAGGAATGCTGGTCTGGTCCAGTTGGCTTCTCCATGTCTCTATGGGCCTCAGGCGTGGTGTGCGTGGATATCTCGGGGTGCTCTAGGCCCCTGGATCTTGGGGCCCCTGCCACACCTGGCTAGTCGCTGGCAGGTCTGGCCACAGGCATCTCTGGCCGTGGCTGCGGATGCCCCGCAGGCTTCTCCCAGCGGCTCCAGTTTCCGGTGCAGACAGCTTCCTCTGCTACTGGAGCATTGTTCAGCCGAAATCCTGTCTCTATTTCGTCTCTGGTGCAGACAGCTTCCTCTGCTACTGAAGCATTGTTCAGCCGAAATCCCGTCTCTATTTCACCCGTGTACTATTCCTCAGGATAAGAGGTTCCTGGCCACAGAACCACGCAGGGAAGAGTACGGAGACAGCGAAAGCTAGGGTGTCCGTAAGCCGGTCACAAGGGAGTGCGCCCCCCGGAGAGATTGGGCTGCCGGTAATGACACAAGACTCAGGTCTTAGTCTGTGTTACAGCTTTATTGTCTGCAACCCAATTCTCTGCAGCCCGAATCTCTGCAGCCCAATTCTCTGCAGCCCAATTCTCTGACCATTAAGAGAAGACTAAGGCATTTATACCATGGGGGTAGTGGTAAAAGCTTTGGCTGTTAGATGCTTTGTGAGGCATTGTATTTACATATAGAAGTGGATTTCTTCCACACTGCTAGACTGTTGTCTGCCTGGAGAAATTACAGGAAGGCATGGTACCTGTTAGAGCCAAAGGCCATGTTTATGTTATGGCATTTGTGGCGGACACTTCAAAAGGAGAGACAGGAAAGATGCCAGGAAGACACCCCACTATGAAAGGAGCCCACAGAACATAATCCGAGCTGCATGAGCTGTCTGGTGTGAAGGGGCTTCCACTTTGCATAACAGAGGCTCCCAACATGTTAGGTCATTTTGATGTATGGCATCATTTAATTCAGATACCTGTTTATTCTTTGTCTGGTTGATTTTTCCATTAGAGACAGTGGGGTATTGAAGTCCCTACTATTAATGATTTGGGGTTAATTTGTGTCTTAAAGTCCTGTATTAATGTTTTTTATGAAGTTAAGTGCAAAAGAGTTTGGTGCATATATGTTCAGGATTGGAACATCTTCTTGGTCAGTTGTTCCTTTTATTAGAATGATGTAATCCTCTATTTATTCTGATTAGTTTTAATTAGAAGTCTACTTTGTCAGATATTAGCACTGCAAGCTCTCCTGCTTCTTAGTGTCAGTTTCTTGGAATACTTTTTCCATCCTTTTTACCTTAAGGTAGTTCCTATCCTTAAAGGTGAGATGATTTTCTTGTAGACTACCAAAAAATAGATGTTGGTTTTGATTCATTCAAGTAACCTGTGCATTTTGACTTATTATTGAAAGATGTGTGTTGGATACATAACCTCACGTTAGTTTCTGTTTGCATTCTTGCCTAATTTTGTGTTTTCACAATTGTGCATTCATTTAGATTCTTTCTGTTGCCTTGTAGGTATAGTAGTTTCTCTTTTCAGTCATTTGTATTGCTTGAGGGAGTGGATTGTTTGGACATGAACTCTTTTAGACTATTCCTGTCATGGAAGATTTTCCTTTCTGCTTCAACTATAATAGACAGTTTTGCTGGGTAAAGTATACTGGCTGCCAAGAATACTTGTCTAGGTTCTTCTTGCTTTTGTAGTTTGCATGGAAAAATCAGCTGTAATTCTGATGGGTTTTCTTTTAAATGTGACTTGTTTTTCATTTGCAGCTTTCATTATTCTATCTTTGTTCTATACATTTAATATTTTTACTCTGATATGTCATAGGGAGTTTCTTTTCTGGTCCTGTCTATATGGTGTTCTATGTGCTTGTATTTGTATGGATATGTCTTTCCTTAATTTTGGAAAATTTTATTCTATTATTTTGTTGAAGATCTGGTTGATACCATTTACCTGGAATTCTTCTCCTTCCTCTGTGCCTATGATGTGTAAATTTGGTCTTCCATGGTGTCCAACATTCCTGTACATTACATTCCTGTTTTTTTTTTTTTTTAATTTTTCACATTCTTTGCTTGAAAGGTCCAATTCTTCAACATTATCATCAATTCTTGATACTCTGTTTTTTATTTCATTCTTTCTATTGTTGAGGTTTTCTCCGGTTGTTAAAATTTGGTTATTGTTTTTTTTTTTTTTTTCACATTCTTTGTTTGAAAGGTCCAATTCTTCAACATTATCATCAATTCTTCATATTCTGTTTTTTATTTCATTCTTTCTATTGTTGAGGTTTTCTCCAGTTGTTAAAATTTGGTTATTGAGTTTTTCGCTTCTTCATTACAACCTGAGTTTTCTTCAATATTCCTGTCTCTTTTGTGTATTCAGTCAGAAGTTCATCTCTATCCTCTTTTAATTCTTCGAATTGATTTGTGTGTGTGTATGGTCTTTAAATTCATTGACTTCTTTGACCATGTTTATCATTGGTCTTATCTATTCTGTGTCCTGAGTTATTTTTAGGGGGTTCTCATTGTAGAATTCTTCTATAGGACTGGTGGTATTTAGTGGGGACATATTATTTTGTTTTTTCATATTATTGTTTTCCAGTGTATTTTTGGCATGTGGGTTTCTTTTGTTGCTTATGATTCTGGTGTGAATCCCAAGCCTTCCTTTGTTGAGTAAATGTTTGATTCTGTTTGCATTATTGATGTACCTTGGTTGCTTTCTGATTATGAAAAGTTGGTTGGTCTAGGCTTCAGATTCTCTTTTGGTTTTATATTGGAGGGACCAGATGACTTGAGTCAGGATACTCAGGAGCTCTCCAGGAGGGCAAAATGGCATAGTTTGTTGGGAGCACTTCAGAAGCATCAGGTAGATAATGCCAAGGTCCAAAGAGAGGTTACGGGAGAATGATCTCCAGGCCCCTACTAGCCATCAGGGAAGACTGGTCCTGGAGCAGTGGGAGGAACTACAGATGGTCACAAAGGGGGGGATGGGCATGGAGTAGTTTGGCTAGCTGACCTTGCCTTGGTCAAGTCAGGAGATCTCAGGCAGTCTTGAAAGGTCTGGGCCCCTCCTAGATAGCCAAGAAGCTTGGCTTAGTTTCTTCTCTTAAAATGAAATTAGTGGGTGATTCAAGTTCAGTACAATGCAGTTTTGTTCTAGGCAAGAATGAACTCATATTCATTCATTTCTCTTTATTTTTCTTTTAGTTCATGGTGAAGCCCCAAATAATAGGTTTAATTATAAAATTATCTTGTTAGACAATTTTCTTCTCCCCAATTAAGATATATTTATTTCTTCCTATTTTCCAGTTAATAATCTGTATGGACTCTCTCCATATCTGATACTGCTCAACAAATACAATTAAATTTTCTCATCTTTGAAGATCTTCCTCTGCTTTTGCAATCCTGAAGTTTCTATACCTATAATTCACCAAAAAGGGGTAGTGATACTCTGCCAAAAAAGGGTACAGGTATCCATCTGTATCAAAGGTACATTAACATCAACTTACCCCATGTAATTTATCATATTGTTCCAAAGAAAAATAAAACCTCTGAGAAAGATTTTCATCAATGTGGTTGTCTGCATTCTACTATATAAATTTCTAATTACCGAACTCGCTCCCTTGATGTTTTTAAACCAACTAAAATTCTTGGAATTATGCAGCATTTAGATAAATAAATAAGATCAGTTAATTCCACAAATGGAACTGCATGTACTTTGGATTGAAAAATCTCATGTTTTCTTTCACATCCAGAATGGTGGAGGAAGTGGAGACTAGATTTGTTTAAAATAAAATTATTATGTATCATCTATTTCTTTTTTCTTATTTCCATGACATGCATTTCTAGGTTTTCATTCTTTATCATTGATTATAAGCTATAAATTACCCCCATATCTCAGTGGAGGATAATGAGGCTCACACTTGTAAGATCCTGTGTCCCAGGTGCCTGGTTCCTCCGAGGGGTGGGGCCTGCTGTGGAGAATTGACGCGGAGAGTTAGCAATGGAGGGACGGGCTTCTTGGCCCCATCCTGGGACTGAAACCAGGACCTCCCACAAATGCATGCTCCGCAGCCAGAGGATGTGGAGAGGAAGATGGCCCCAGGTGGCTCACCCACATGGACGTGAGAGGGGGCATTTACAGACCTGGGGCAAGACTGCAGGCCCAAAATCCATGGGCAAAAGTTAATGGAGACTGTGGGCGACAGGTCCCTTGCTGTGTTTGACTGGAAACTTCTGATTTTTTCCACTTGGGTGCTCTGTTACTATGTCCCTCAAATTCTACTTTAAGTGCATTAGGGGATACTGACTTTTGAGAAAAATTTGCAGATTATTTACTATTTGAATTACTTTAGAAAGTAGATCACATTGTTCTGTAAGTCTGGGTTTTTATGCATTAACTTTGTTTAAAGTTAGGACTGTTTGAATTATATTTTTAGAGTTTGTCTCATTAGATTTAAAACACCCAGTCCCTTCATCATGGGAAAATGGGACTATGGAGGGGGTGACTGATGCATTGAGCCAGCACTTTTCTGTGCAGTCCCATAGTCCCACCTCATGGGATTCCGTGGGCCGAACAAGATCACAGTACAGGATTTGGTGGTAGAGATTAGATAATGGTTCATTATAATCACCTGCTTTGTAATAATGTCAGAGTGTTGCATGTGGCCCACAGAGGTCATTCTGAAGGAACTAAGGGTAACGTTTAAGTATTTAAGTCATCTTTAAGTCTTTTCTGGGAAAACTGCTGGTGGTTCAGTATGAAAATTGTAGATGTTAGTATATTCCTGAAGCTGGCTCTGTACAATATGGGGAATGACATGAAGACACTTAGCTCCAGACACTTCCCTATCAGTTTGCTGTGGTTGGTCTCTGATTCACTTCACCATACTTGACAGCAGTGCTTTGCTCCAGTATATGAAGAAAAGGGAGACCAGAGCATGTCTGCCTTTACAAAGGAGACAGTATTTGACAAGCTCTTGAGAAAGTATTGTTCAATCCACAGGAAAAAGAAGACAGAAATCTCTGGAAGAGAAAATGTACTGATAATGAGCAAGTCTGTCCCTGTCACAGAAATGGGGGTAGAGGAGGACCAGAGATGATGTGGAGTGCCTTCCCAGGAATTCTCAAGCTTACCTTTTAATTCAGCCAAGGAATTTAAACTTTATCCTGTAAGAAAGACACAGCTTCTAAAGGGTTGTGAGGTGAAGGCCAGATTTAGGCTTCAGAATTTTGACAGTAAGGAAACAAACAAAAACAAACTGGACTGTAATATAGATATAAATGCAAAAGAAAGGCAATTGAGACAAAGATTGACAACATGGATACTAAAAGTCCCTAACGAAGAACAGAAAATCCACGGAAATGATCTTAGTATATACTTAAGAAATCATACTGTATCTCACTAGTAATTTTTTAAATGCAAAATAAAATGTAAGTGATAATTTGTGCCATTCTGATCAACACATTTTAGAACGTTAAAAGCATCTGGTACTAATGAAGGTGTACATACGTTGTTGGTGAAATTGCTAGGTTTTGAGGTAAGTTCTTTGGTAGCATCTGCAAACATTTAAAACTTATAAAACCCTTTGAGTTGACAGTCCTACAACTAGTAATCCGTCCTAAAGAATTAGAAACTCTGCAGTGATACACATATGATGTGCATTAGAACGCTGATTGCAAAAATGCTAAACAGAGCAGTAACTGCAAGAATAACCTGTAATCATTAGTGTCCTTTTACCCTTTAAGATCTATCTCAGTCTCTATTAACCACAGCACATGGGCTTCTGGTCTCTGGTTATAGTGGGTATCAGAAGATGGGGACAATGTTGGAGTATTTAGCCCTCACTTTTCTCCTTCAAGGAACTGGTCTTGATGCTGGTGGTGTTTCCCTGATGTGACAACAGCTTTGTGACAACTGTTGTCTCTCTCCCTATACACTGGATTCCTTCCTCTTTACTCTTTAAGGTGAAATGATTTTCCTTCACAGTTATCTTCTTTACTTAATGCATGCTAACTCACCTTTTGGTTATGTATACTATTCCTAGAGAGAACCTGGTTGAAAAATGGAGGAGAATCGTGAAGACAAGATTGAAATGGAAAGCAAGAGGGTTGCTTGATTTCTACAAGTTTCTTATTTCTATGAAGGAGGAAACAGGGACAAAGTCTAGTGATATGTCAGGCCATATCCTGTGTGATATATAAAGTCAACCCCTCCTTAGGCACACCCAATGAATTGCCAATGAATTGTTTATGTCACTGTGGGAAAGAATGGGAAGTTAAAATAAAGAAGAGGTAGTGCTGTCCACAGGAGGGCGCCAAAGAGACATTTCTCAGACATTCTTATGTCTTGGTGTTGGAATATGGGCCAGCTTTCCCGGAGTTCAGAATCTAACAGAGACTGTAAAGAGAGCGTCAGACTTAAACAAGTAGATCCTAATAGACAAGTGCTTGAGTTCTCACTCTGGATTTTTGATATCTGGTTGGATAATCTTAGCAAATTCCTCAGTCTGTTTATGCAACAGTTTCTCCATTTTTGAAATGCAGATGTTACTAGCTTTGAAGTTATGAGGAATAAGTGAATTGCTATATGTAAAATTATATACTCAGCCAGATGTGGTGGCAAATGACATTAATCCCAGCACTCAGGAGGCAGAGCCAGGCAGAGCTCTGTGAGATCAAGGCCAGCCTGGTTTACATGGCGAGCTCCAGGTAGTCCTGCTGAGGCTATAGGGAGACTGAATCTCAAAAAGACATTATATGTGATATATATATATATATATAATATATATATGAATTTATATATCACACATATATATTTTCTTAGCATATAACGGGGTCTTAATGAATATGGATAGCCATTATTTCTTGTACACATTAGGCTGTAGCCTACAGAAGAAACACACAGAGTCCCACTGCAAGGATGTGTAAAAGCAAGCTGGAATGACAGAGACTGAACTCTGCTTCTTTGCTCATGAGCGTGGTCTGGAAGCTATAATAATATAAAGAAAGAACATGTGGAAGGCATTGTACACAGTTTCATTTCCTTTTGTGACAGGGTTACTTTGGAAACTGAGAGGCTGGATTTTAGAAAGGCATTTTACAGAATTTTTGATCCAGCTCAAATCCTCCAACCCCGAGAACCTCCCTGAGCACCACCACAGAATTATCCCCCTCACTGTCTTGTATACCAGAGCCCTGTGGCCTTCTCTGTAACAGAGATTCCATGTTGAGTTATGACATGGGCATTTATCTATGTGCATGGTGGTGTCTCTACTACACTATCAATTGCTTGAAGTCAAGGATCATTCTATTTTACAGAAGAAGAGCAGTTGTAATAAACACTGAAAGCCTAAATTTGCAATCACAGCACCAGGAGTTCAAATTCAAATACTACCTCAGTTTCCCCCCAGTGGTGTACTCTTGAACAAGTTACTGGGTCTCTGAATTTTGATTCCTTCATCTGAGAACTTGAACTAGTGAAACTATTCTTATTATGGTATGTAGTACTTGTTTTAGGTGGAGGTTGATTCAGTCAATGATCGATAAAGGTACTGCAAATAATGCCATTGTACAGAGATGTATAAAATGAGACACAAAACATATGTAACAATCTCATTCAAGGTTACTTTACTAAGGATGTGAAAGAGTTATACTCTGACCCCAGTCAGTTGCAATTCTATGTCTATTTTTCTAACAGTTGCCCTATAAAACTACACAGATAGGATGTACCCAACTTAATATAGATCAGTGAAGTTGAATTTTGAGTGAAAGCTTAATAGCTACTAGGACATCTGTGATACCAGGTGCTTGATGTAGAACAGAGACAACTCACTGAAAGTTTGATATCAGAGACATTACCTTCTAATGCACACTATGAATAATGTTTTAATAAAACTGAAATAAATAATTATAGCCTATGATTAATGCACTGTAGTGAATCAACAGAGTGAAGAACTAGAGAAGACTGAATGTGATGGTCAGTTTTGTTTTGTTTTTTATCAACTTGGGACAAACTAGACAGACGTGGGAAGAGAGAACTTCAACTAAGGAATTTCCTTCATCATATTGATCTGTGAGTGCATGTCTGTGAGGCATTTTCTTGATTGTTAAATTGATGGTGGAGGTCTCAGTCCAATAAGGGTGGTATCATGCCTGGTAAGGTGGGCCTGGGCTGTATAAGAAAGGTAGCTGAGCAAGCAAGAGAAAGCAAGCCAGTAATAAGCATTCCTCTGTGGTCTCTGCCTCTGTCCCTGCCTCTAGATTCCTGCTTTGAGCTCCTTCCCTGGCTTTCCTCCATGATGGATTGTAACCTGTAAGACAAACAAACCCTTTAGTCTCCAAGTTTCTTTTGGTCATGGTATTTGTCACAGGATCAGAAAGCAAACTAGGACCCTGGGATTGAAGAGTAGACCAACTACAATATTTTTTGGCCCTAGTGGGGACACAGAGTACTTGTTCAATTTAAATATGTATAGAAAGGAGCAATGTCGTATGAGTGTTAACAAACTTGACAATTGTACAATGAGTTAATAAATGTTCCCTAAGAGTGCTCCTTGACATATTCTTGTCAGTTTGGAAAGTAACTACTCTGACTAGGACCTGAATTGTTTTAAAATTGTTATCTCAGGTGACTTACAGAAGTGAGATTAAATATTTGAGAGAGGAAAAAATGCAGTAGGAATGCTGGGGAGATGGCTCACTAGGTAAAGTACATGCTGCTTAAACATCAAAACTTAAGTTCAGAGCTCCAGCAACCATCTGAAAAGCTGGTCATGCTGGCACACATCTGTATCTCTAATGCTTGAGATTGAGGGAAGACAGGCACATTCTTGGAACTCACTAGCCAAGTAGTGAGTCCAAGTTGCAGGGAGAGATCCTGTGTCAAAAATAAGATGCAGTCTGACCCTGAGGAGTGGCTCAATTGTTAAGGGCATAGTCTGCCCTTCCAAAGGACCCAGGTTCAATTCTTAACATCTGAACATTATTAATAAAAATATTTTACAAAAAAGGGGGCTGGAGAGATGGCTCAGTGGTTAAGACCGCTCTTGCAGAGGTCGTAGGTTTGATTCCCAGCACCCACATGGCAGCTAACAACAGTCCTGAACTCCAGTTCCAGGGGAATCTGAAGCCCTATTCTGACCTCCGTGGCATTGCACGACATGGGTACACTCACATACATGCAGAAAATACACTCATACACATAAAATAAAAATAATAAATACAAATACTAAAAAAAATAAGATAGAATCTGAGGAGGAGATTATCCTACATTGACCTCTGGTTTTGTCGTTGATGACCCCCCCACCACATGCATTCACAGAAATAAATACACACATCACACACATATGCGCGCACACACACACACACACACACATACACACACACAGACACACTCAACTCAGTAAGATAAAGTGTAAATGAGAAAGATCTACATTCTTTTGCAAAATATTATGGAAGTCATTCATTTTAAATATCCACAAATGTGGAATTTTATATTGAGAAGGCCCAGGGTTTCCAAACACTTCCTTGTGTTTAAGAGTCTTCATACTTCAGTAATTGCCTAAGAAGAAACAAATCCATCCGTTTGAGCCAAGTCTCTTTCTGGAGGCTTTACATTGGTTCCAAGATAGGTAAAATGTTCCAAGTGCTTTCAACAAATGATTTCTCATCTGGATTCCAAATTATTTATGAAAACGGAAGGACACAATATTGTAAGTCCTGCGTCTTGAACACGTTCTCCTAACTGTATCTGTAACTTACATTACTCACAGCTCTGTTTCCATTTCCTTTATGCCCCACTTCCTCATTCTGAATTATTAGGAAAGGATGTTTTCATGATAAGACATGCCTTCAGAAATATGGTAACAGTTGATATCTTATACATAATCAAATATTGATTTCCATTAAAGTGAATGAATCTTATTGAGTTCTAAGTGTGCAATACAATGAATGAATGAAGAAAGATATTTTATGCTGGCAGAGAACCTCCACCTAGTTTTTAAAATACTAGTACTTGTTCCAGAATTGAGTTGAAATGACATAGACTGATGGATACCAGGAGGGAAAGCAAAGAGGGTCTTCCATGTAACAAACCATATGAAAAAGAGAACAGGGAATTTAGAAGGTTTCTCTGTTGGAGCTGACTGCCAACAATGGGTCACTGAGGAACCATTCTTTGCACTGTTGTGCCTCTGTGTACTCTGTGTTTGTTTTTCTGTCTTTGTATTGAAGGTACAAGTAATTACTATCATGTTTATGTTTGGTACACGAAATGTGTTAGATTGGGCCAGTGGTGTCAGCTTCAAGTTGGCTTCTGGCTTCATTAGATCAGGACTATCCTTTGTGTGAGTGAGACAACGGATGCCTGGAGCTGGAGAAACAGGTGGTTGTGAGCCGTCCCATGTGAGTGCTGAGAACTGCACTCCTATCCTCTGCTAGAGCAATACATGCTCTTAACTGCTATAAGGATTGCAGGGTCATGTGGCAAGGGCTATACTTAGGTTCCTTAAGAAAGCTCTTTTTCAGAGTGACAATATCAGTTTTCATCACCACCAACAATTACTGAGTCTTCCTGTTGCTCCACATGCTTGGCAGCATTTGGTGATGTCAGTGCCTTGAATTTGATCTATTCCAGTTAATTGCAGAGTTGGGTTAATTTTCAATTTGCCAATGACATGCAATGCTCAATATTTTACCCATTTTTCTATATGTATAATTTTATGGGTGAGGTATCTGTTAATGTTTTGAACCATTTTGGATTGCTCGATAGGAAGGAAGTCATGTGCAGTACTATAAATGTATACAAAAACACATGGCTGAAGAAGTCATAGATCTCAAAGCAAAACCTACCTTTGTGAAATCTGTACATCAACATAATTTCATACTGTATTCTAAATGTGTATCCTTATATTTACTAACAGGTACCCCTCTCACCACGCATCAAAGATGCTTATTTTTGAAACAGATAAAGACTATAATGAAGTTACACAACTGATTAAACCAGAAAATAAGTGTCTGTGAGGTGCCCAGCCCTAAGTGACACATCTACAGTTCATCCTCTACACCTAAATCTTAGGGAACATAGCAGAACAGGAAGCAGAAAGAATATTAAGGCATCTCTCAACCCTCACTAGTGAAGCTTCCTCATGCACCAGTTGGTGTTTAACCCAGAAAGCCACAACTGGCCAAAGTGCAGAGAATAAGAGGCCGCTGAGTGCTTATCCCCACCTAGAACACCCATATAGAACATCTTCCACCCATAGCTCAGGGATGATTGTAGAAGAGGGGTGGAAAGAGTGTAAGAGCCCATGGTGATGGATGACCATCAGAATATTGACAGCTGGGAAATTGTTCATATGAACTTGCAGCAATGGTAACAGCATGCACAAGGCCTATACATGCTCAAGCTAGGCAAAATTCCAGCATAGAAGTGGGGAAGAGGATAAGAAGCCCCAAACTTAGCTGAGGAACTATTGGCAGTCAATAACTACGGGGAGAAAGAAGGGCGATTTTCTTTATGGGTATGGTGTTGATTGGTTAATCAGGCTCTAGTAGATAGATACGGAAGGACATTTGGGGACACACACTTGACTTGATAGGCCTTAATGTATATGACAGAGTATATAATACCTGGTGGTGGGGTTATAAGAGAGTTACAGACAGGGGAGGGGGTCTAAATATGATAAAATATTTATGAAATTCACAAAAATTCAATTTAAAAAGCTAAAGTAGTTGTATCACATGATCCAGCCATATGACTCTTGGGTGTATTCCCAAAGGACTCTGTATCCTACCTAATACAGAGGTGCATTTTCATCCATGTTCATTGATGCTCTAATCATAATAGCCAGGAAATGGAATCTACCACAAGGCCCATCAACTGATGAATAGATCATGATGTATGATAGCCAATAGAATATTATGCTAGGTAAAGGCTATCCGGTGTGCATACTGTCAGGTAATACATATACCTCAGCAACCCCTCAGTTATCTCAAAGCCTTTGAGAGGGAACTGACACTGATTCTAACTACTCCAACAGCTATCAAAATACCTGAAAGTAAATCCTGAATCCATCACTCTAGAGTCCAGCTTCGGAAGAAAAAAGAAAAAGGAGGAGAACCCAATAGAAGGATGATTTTTGGAAGTCCTTGTCAAGAAATTCCAATGGATTTTCATATGAACATTTGAAAATTTCTCTGTTCTGACTTTTTTCTAGTTTCCTGTCTATAACTTGTAATGTTAATTACTCTTGCCTTTACATCGCCTTCACATCTTCTATTCACGATTCAAGGACTTTCTTTTCCCCTTAGAGATAAGAGCTATGCAATTTGGGAGTCTTTTAGATAGGCTCACTGAAGGGGTACTCCAGTGCCTCACCCTGAGTCCCTGTTCAGCATGGAAGAAGCCAGAGTGGTCTGTGTCCCGATTCCCTGTTGGTGATTTGGGTAACCACCTCAGAGGATGGTGTGATAAGAATGGGAGATAGGAATTGGCTAGGCAGTTAGGGTAAAAGGACCCCAAAGAAAAGTAGCCAGTTTCTTGGCTAAAAGTCAAAATGCCCTTAGGCCTGTTAGCAACATACTCTGTTCCAAAGGCCAAAAATGCCAAAAGGAATTAGGAGCTTGTATCTAATCCTTAAAAGATTTTAGGGTTACCTCTTCAGAGGGGGAAACGTTAGAGTACCCAAAAGCCCCATAAAAATAAATAAATGAAAGAAGAAAAAAAGAGAAAGAAGTCATGGGGAGATGTGGGAGGTGTTTGAAGGGAGGGATTGGGCATGAATTTGATCAAAACACCTTCGACGCATGTATGAAATTCTCCATAAAGTTTTTGTAAAGGTTAAAAAAAAGTGAAATCATGAAATTCATAGATTAAGTAGATGAAATCAGAAACAATCATAGTGAGGTAGCCCAGACCCAGAAAAACAAATGTTACATGTTCATTCTCATAAGTGCATGCTACCTTTGAATCTTCAGATGGGGGTGTTTTAGTGAAAAATCCTTAGAGGTCAGGAAGCTAATAATGGGCCATGTTGTGTGATTCATGGGAGGGGCCGAGAATGCAGTGATATAAATGGGCCAAGGGAATAATGGGAAAGGATAGTTTTAAAGAATGGGGAAGGAAAAAGGAAGGCACAAGAGGGAGTAAGAGGAGGCATATTTGACCAAAGGCTTTTTGAAGATGTCAGGGAAACATAATATAGAAACTTCTTCCAATATATACATAAACAATATAGAAAATTTAAATGTAGTTGCCCTATAACAGAGGCTCAGGGGCCCCAATAGACATCAGAGGCTAGCAAATGAAAAGTCTGATGCCAGGGAGCCAGAGATGGACTACGTCTTTTGGAGTTGTTGACCAGGGAGTTCCAGAGACACTCCGACAATGCTGGAGATTATCATTGCACTTGATTACCTACCAGAAGTTGATGATAAGACCCTATGGCTGAAGATATTACATACCTGGGTCACAGAACCAACAAGTCTCACATATTTTAATAGAAAAGTCCAGATCCAATTAAGATGATCTAATTTATTTATTTTTAATATTATTTTATTTTATTATTTTATTTTATGTGTGTGCATGTATTGCCTGCATGTAGGTTAGTGCACCCATGTGGTGCAATGCCCATAGAAGACAGAAGAGGCTGTCGGATCCCCTGGAACTGGAG
This sequence comes from Nannospalax galili, assembly GCF_000622305.1. Classification (NCBI taxonomy): domain Eukaryota; kingdom Metazoa; phylum Chordata; class Mammalia; order Rodentia; family Spalacidae; genus Nannospalax; species Nannospalax galili. The sequence continues at coordinate 7,804,375 of NW_008338996.1, read as the reverse complement.
GTATGGACAGTTGTTAGCTGTCAGGTGAATGCTGGGATTCGAACCCAGGTCTTCTGCAAGAACAATCAGTGTTCTTAACAGCTGAGCTGTCTCTCCAACCCCTAACTAGTTTTTTTTAACAACTGATTTTCAGTTTAAGACAATTTTCTGCATTTTTAGGAAAAGCTGCAAAATCGGTACACTCTTTGAGATCTTTCACCTAGGTTCTTCTTATATTCACATTTTAGATAATTATAAGGTGTTTCCATTTGCACTGAACTTGAAAGTTTATTAAATTTTATTAGTTTTTCTGGTGAAATCTTTTTCTCCCCTAAGACACTACACTGCCGTGTATTTTAACTCTTCTCCATTCTATGACAGTCTCTTCATCTTACATTTTATGACCTTAATTATTTTGAACTGTTGGTCTCTAACTTTGTAGACCATACTTCAATTGGCGTTTTTATGATGTTATGTCATATATCATATTATATCATGATGATGGATGATCAGAGGGGAAATAACACGGGATATAAGTCCACATGCTTTTCACCTCTGTCTAGAATTATTCCTAGGTATTCCTAGTTATCGTATGCCTGAACATTGTTGCAAAGAGACTTAAAAAAAAGTTTGGGTAGTTTCAGAAAAAAAGAGAGGACAGAAACATGTTGTTGTTACTATTACTACATCTTCAGGCCTTGATTGAGACTTATCATTGACCATGCAGATATGATCTGATGAAACATCCCAGCTTGTGAGGATTTCCATAGAAAACACCACTTATAGAAGAATTGCTTGTGGTTTAGAACCTAGTAGGACCTTAGTGCATCAAATCAGGGGATACAAAGTCAGGATGTATAATTGGTTATGTTTACCATCGATTATTTTGCTAAGATAGTGACTGATGAAATTCTCCAGTATAAACATTAGTTTTCACATTATAGTCATGTGATATTTTGGTAGATTTTGTGCTACGCCAGTATCCCATTAATGTTTTCTTTTGTCTGACTCAATTTAATATTTATTGATGGATCTTTCTTGTGGCAATTATTTCTCTAGTCTTTTTTCTTAATGGAGTTTTTCTGTGTCTAACTTTCTGCATTTTTAATTGAAATTATTACTGTGTTAAGGAATTGTGCATCTTAAATCTAGGAAACTAGCATATTTTGATTCTTCAATGGAATTTTGAAATAAGAAAATGACTTTAAATTTTTTTAAAATTACCGTTGTGCAATGAAAACGAATTTCAAGGAAAATCCTTGATTTGTTCTAGGAAATGGAGAGGGACAGGAACAGTATGATTATAATAATCTGTTCAAGCCTTGAGTGAAATTCAACTTTGACTTTGCAGAGAAGACAATGAATGAAATAATCCATTTTGATTCTTTTCTTGGAAAGATTCGAATGAAAGAGAGATGCACATGGACTAAACTGCTAGGTTGTTATGAGGCTTTCCTTCCTCTCCCATGTCTTCTGCTTAATGATGGGACCTTGTCCAGTTTTACTGATGACTCAAGCCATCATCCAAAATGGAAGACATTTCTTTTAGGCTTCTCTTAGCGCTTTTGAACACTTTCCTCACCCATAATATACTAAATTCAAAAGATGGCCTTCAAAATTTAAGGAAAGTATAGCAAAAATAAACAAAGATTAATTACATTGCTATAAAAAGCAATAAGCAACTCAAAAAGGATCCAAGTGCAACAGATTATGACTAGTAATAATCAGATACATACAGGTGAGAAACGTGTGTGCCAACATCTAAGTATTATTAGCAGAAATCATCAGTCTTTCAGTAAGAAACAGTATACTTTAAAATGAAATGGAGATCTTTTTTAAAGGTTAAAAACTCATTCAGTTTTATGCCTTACAGGGCTTATACTGAGTTCAATATTTTATAACTGTATTAATTCAACAGCGAACCTAAAAATTTCATAGCCACTTTTGAAAGAGATGTATCTTTGCTCTGGAAACTGTTACTGAGTATGTTAAAGCTTTAATGAAATGCTTCTTCTAAAAAAATTTAAAAAATATTTTTAAAAAATCAAAAAGGAAATTATAAAAACAATTCCACTCATAATACCTGAAAGAGTAGAATACTTGGGGAAACGTGCATAAGGAAGTTGAAAAAACATTTTGAAAAAAAGAAAAACTATTTGGAAGAAAATGATTTAAAAGCCTACACAAGATGAATGCAAGGTTTCTGTCTTAACTGTCATCTTCTGCAAGAAGAAACTTCTCTGGTGAGGGTTTACAGGTGAATTAATCTATGGGTATAGCAATAAGTTATTAGGAGTCAGTTTAATACTATGCCCATTTAGCAGAATACCTCTAGTAGGTTCTACCCTGTAGCCTGTAACTTGTCTAGCCACAGGTTCTTGCCTTAATTTTAGTGCCAGGTGGACTCCATTTTGTGCAGCGGGCCTTTAATAAGAAAGTTAATTCCATGGCATTCATGCCACTATTGTACCAGTGGACATATTTTGCGAGACCAGTAATTACTTGAGCTTACAGCATTCACAGCTGGGTAAGGCTGATGACTAACTTTTTTTTTTCTTTTTCTGCCAGTCCTATAAAACTAGCCAGTAGAGAAGAAGCATCCTGGTCATTGGCAGCTTGATTTTTCCATGTTTATTCTATGACTCAGGTGCATAGTGTCTTCAGCAAAAAGGTCTTACGGTCAAGTTCTAGAAGGCAACCAAGATCAATGGTAATACCCAGTACTGTGTGAGGGTCCATGGGACCTCCCTGATCAACAACACCAAAGGAAGTTCCTTGCATTGGAATTTTGTCTGGCTTGACTTATGCAGGTGTTGTGTATACTGTCACAACTACTCTGGTTCATGTGTGCAAGTACTCTGTTGTGCTCACAAAACACTGCTCTGTGTAGTTATTCTCCTCCGCTGCATATTACAGTCATTTTATTCCTTCTTCCACAATGTTTCCTGAGCTTTTGGAGAAGGAGATGTGATATTGGTGACTCACTTAGGACTGAACATTCTGTGGTCTCTCTGCACCTTGATCAGTTGTAATTTGTGTTAATCAACATCTATTGGTAAAAGAAACTTCTCTAATGAGGTATGAGAGATGCACTAATAAACAGGTATAATGGTAAAGCATTAGGAGGTGGCTTAATACTGTATCCATTTAGCAGAACACAGTAGTAGGTTCTCACCTAGTGCTCATGATCTAGCCTGCCACATATTCTTGGCCTCCATAATGATGCAAGTTACAGGTTCCATATTATGAAATGGGCTTTAAACCTTATCAGAAACTCATTGGTTATTTTAAGACATCCATGCCACTATTGCACCAGTGGCCATATCTTGCCACACTCACATGTCTCCCGGCTGGACAAGACTGATAATTACTTTTGTTCTCCAGTAGTGGGAATAGCTCTTCCCAGCACTTTGAAAGCTATTCAGAAGGATAAAGCTTGTAAGTAGGTACCAGCTTGACTTTTTTCCATGCTCTGTGATACAAGTGTATGGTGTCTTCGGCAGCAGGATTGTATTGTCAAATTCTGGAGGTTAACCAAGAATGCTGTCAATAGCCTGTAATGTTTGGGAGTCTGTGGGACCTAATTGGTCAGCCCTCCAAAAGACTAACCCCATTCCTGGCACTGGATTTTTTTTTGGCAGGGCCTCCCTAGTCCCACTCCACCTGGAACCCCCTATGTAAACCAGGTTGACCTCAATCTCACAGAGATCTGCCTGCCTCTGACTCCCAAGGGCTGGGACTAAAGCATGTGCCACCGTGGCACTCGGTTTTTTATTTGTTAGCCTATTGGTGTCTAGGCTTCATTTCCCTCCCTGCCAGCAACCTTGAGAATCTTTATGTATGTGTGTGTGTGTGTGTGTGTGTGTGTGTGTGTGTGTATGTTTGTATATATTTTAAAAAGTTTCTACAGTAGTAGGTTTCTATTTGATAATCGTCAAGAAATGCAAATTAAAACTACTTTGAGATTCTGTTTTCAACTTCAATCAGAATGGTTAAGATAAAAAAAGTTGATAAATACCGGCGTGGATGTGGCAGGAAGATGAACACTTATTCATTGTTGCTGGGGGTACAAACTTCTACAGCCACCATGGAAAACAACATAGAGTTTCCTCAGACAACTAGAACTAGATCTACTACTCTTGGACATATACCTGAAGGACTCTATATCCTACTTGTTCATCCACGTTCATTGCTGCTCTAATCACAATAGCCAGGAAATGAGAACAGCCTAGATGTCTATCAACTGATAAATGCATAATGACAATGTGGGGCCTTTACCCAATGGAATGCTCAGCTCTTAGGAAAAATGAAATTATGAAATTCACAGATGAATGGAGCTGCAAACAATTATTCTGAGTGCCATAAACCAGACCCAGAAAGCCAAGTGTTTTGTCTTATTTATGGATGTTAACTTCAAATTTTTAGATACGCTTTTCATTTGGAATACCCATAGAGGTCAGGATATTTGTAAGGGGTCATGATGGGAGGTTTTTTGAAGGACGGGAGATAGAAAACAATGGTATAAAGGGGGAAGGGAAATAAGAGGCCATGAAAGGTTAAAGGGCTGGGCATGGGAAAGCAGGGTAGAGGAAGGAGTATTGGGAGGGATAACTAACACTACCAATAATTTTTAAATAAACTGAAAAAGTGACCTTCACACTCAAGGAATTACAAAAAAAAAAACCTTATAATATTACAAACCATGTCATGAAGAAAAGAGCTTCTGAATCACGCAGCATTCATTTTTACAATTAGGGTAGAATGCCAAAAAGTTTTCTGAAGTGCTTCTAATTCACATCCTCGCCAGCAACGTGTATGAGTGCTAGGTAGTATGCTTTGTACTTCTGCTAGGTATGGCCCAGAAGCTCAACTAAATCCCGTATTCACTCCACCATTGACCAACTTCACCTTTAGCTCAGTGGAGTGTCTCTTATTGTCTTAGAGGTGTGATCCCTAAGAATCTTGTTCCAAGGAGTCTCTCAGCATTCACATATTTGTATCAGAGAAAAGTTTATCTTGTTTTCTATCCATTTGTCAATTACCTAGCATCTGTCTATTAACTATCTACATCATCTCTCTGTCCTTTATATCTACTTACCTATCTTCCAGCTATTATCTATTGCCTATTAGCCTTCATCATATTCCTAAATATTTTCTACTCATCCACCTATTCATATACATAAATACACATGCACTCCTAATGCTCCCTCAGTATTCATGGAGAACTGGTTCCAGGACCCTTCACATAGAAAAAAATAGCAGATGTTCGACTTACTTATATAAAATGTTAGTATGTTAGTACTTTCATATACTTTATACATTCTTCCATATGTTTTTAACAAAATCTAGATTACATATAATACCTACTACAAAACAAATACTGTGTAAATCATGATAATCTTATTATTTTTAAGAGAATAATGACAAAAATGTCTGTAGAGTGACAGGACAAATAGATGTTTTTTATGATATTTCCTGTGTATGATTAGCTCAGTTTGTGAATGTAGCGCTCACTGATATGAAGACAGACTGTATCTTTAGGGTTTATGTGGTTTATGTGTTTGTCTACTTTATTTTTATCATCTACAGATTCAACTACAGAAATTCTTGATGTATTTTCTGAATCCTGTAGTTTTCAACCCATCTTGTGGATTGTTCTTTCAAATGTTTACTAATTCTCTCAATGAATGGAAAAATGTAAATACAATTAAGTGGATCCATGTTTGTATTCTTATGATTAGCGTTTTGTTTATTTATTGCAATCATGTGTCTGTCTGTGCTTGATGTGTGTGTGTGTGTGTGTGTGTGTGTGCATTCACGCACATGTGGATATCAGTAGGAAACATGGTAAAGTCAGTTCTTTCCTTGCACATATATGTGGGGGTCTCAGTATTGATCTTCAGGCCTGCCAGTCAAGTGCCTTTACCCACTGAGTCATCTTTGCAGCCATGGATTAGTGCTTTCAAATATTTTCCAGTGTCAAAGGTGTGAAAAGATTCTCCTGTGCTTCCATTAATAAGTTCACTGGTTTACTTTACTTTTCCTCTTTAGATTGATAGTATATCCAGAGTTGATTATTATATATAGTATGGGGAACAGTTCAAAATTATTTTATATGGGTATTTAATGATTCCAGCATCTTTTATTCAAAATGCCATAATTCCCCCATTATTAATCAGTGTAATAATAGTTTTATACTAAATCAAATGATAAAAGGACTGGAGAGAAGGCTCAGTGGTAAAGGCACTTGCTGCTCTTGCAGAGGATTTGAATTTAGTTCCCATTACCCATGTAGGGTGGCACACAACCACCTGTAATTCAAGCTCTAGGGTTGTCTTCTGGCCTCTGTCAGAACCTTTGAGTATGCAGGCATGAGTACATACACACACACACACACACACACACTCACACACGCTCACACTCACACACACACAAATAAGAAATAAATCTTTAAAAAATAAATCAAGTGACAGTGTATGCATGGAACTTTATCCTGTCCCATTATCTATTTACCTGTTTTTTTTTTCTGCTAGTATCTGAATGTGACTTGGTTCCAAATAGTGATAGTGGTTATTGTTATCTAACTTCAATGTAGTATGATATGTTAACAAATTTTTAGTTGATATTCTTTGACAGATGAAAGATATTTTCTATATATCTTCTTTAGTTAAGAAAGTCTATGTGAATGTTTCATATTTTGTCAAATGATTTCCTGCATCATTAAAATTATTACTTCATTATCCTTTGCTGTCAATGTTATGAATTACATGAATTTATTTCAGAATGCTAAATTTATTATTAAATTTCTGTATAAATTCCATGCGGATATGCCTATTACGTTAGTAAAGTCCTTTTGATTTAATTTTCCAGACACTGGTTAAAGCTTTCTGAGTTTATCACTATAAGAACTATTGACTTGGAAGTTTCTTTGATGAAATGGAAGTCAATTTAACTGGCAGTTATCATTTCACTTTAAATTCTATATTACAACATCAACTTGTATTTGCAGATTTTCTGAAATAAAATTCTGTTGTAGACAAATTATAAAATATAGATACTAGGGTTATATACCGATTAACACTGTACGTGACTCTAAAGAAAATCCCATTTAAAAGTACAGCTAATGCAGTGTGTCATGAATGTCTAATGTTATTTTCTACTTTGGCAAAGTAAGTATGGTCATCCCTAAGCTGGACAAGGTCATGATATAAACCTTGGTTTTGGTAATAGACAAGAATAAAAGTGTGTTCTGCTATGATAAAGGTGAGTGTCTGAGGAATAACAACGTGTAGATTTATAGGGTGGCTTGGCCCCTTCCAGCTAAACTCTTTGTGCAACTAAGTGGAACAATATACACAATACTGACAGTTTCTCATTAAGAAAAATGTCCTTGGTATCCATTTGTTCTAAACAGTCGCCGTGCAATAACTTGGAAGACAAGTGAAAATCCACAGCTAACAAATTGAGGAAATAACAGAATTCTGGGGAAGCAAAATACCTGTGATAGGAGGTAGGTCTGAACGTTAAAGGAATCATTTCTTCATCTGGCGCTATGGAAGACTACATCTGTGGAAGTTTCAAATGAATACATTGAAATGAAGACTTTTATGCCTCTTCGCCCTAAAAGCTTTTTAATGCTTGATCAATGAGGGATAGCTCCAATAATAAAAAATAAGAAATAAAAAATAAAGAGAAAGAAAAGAAAATGTCAAAATGATATATTTGGAAAAATTGAATAGTTTAGGGCACCTAACCAGGGTTTCTCTGAGAATAAATGTCTATAGTGTCTATAGCGCCATTTGGTATGTAGACTCATTGTTGAACTGTCTGATCATTGGAAAAATTACAGTAAAGATGCTCCATTATTCAGGAACAGAAATGATAAAATGAATATATATTATATTTGTGGATATATATGTTTATTAGATTGACTTATAGGATAGAGTCCAAGTATTTCAACAATGTCTGTCTCACACTGGAGAGGCTGAGAATCCAGTAGTTGCTCTGTCCACAAGGCTGGATATCTCAGCAGTCCCAGTCTAGAGTTAAAGTCTAGTGGATTCCTGGAAAGCTAATGGTCAGCTGACATTGGAACCCCAGGATGTTCGTTCTAATATCAGTGAAGGAATTCCACCTTAATACGCCAATGAGAGTGCAAGTAAGTAAGCATAAAAGGAAAGCTTCTTTCTTCCACGCCCTTTTATATGGGCTGCCACCAGAAGGTGCTGCCCACATTTAAGGTGGGACTTCTGGCTTCAAAGAAGCGAGTCAAGAAAGCCCACCATGCTTCAGCTAATTCCAGATCCAATCAAGTTGGCAAAAAAGATGAGTCATCACAAATACCTACATGAAATCACTATTCTGAAAAGAGGAAGAGAGGTTCAGAATTACACACATCCTCTGTTTTCAGCAGACAAGAAATTAAATACTCTGTGGAGGAAAACATTCCCAGAGTGGGTCATCAGAATGTCTACAGAATATATTCCACTAAATATGAGCTCATGACTGAAATCATTAAGCACCCAAGGGGAAAAACTCTGAGGGTTTATCAGCCAAAACAAAGAAGAAAATCCATATATTATAATAATCTGATATAGAATATAAGCTGCTACATGTTTAAAAAAGGATGAGCTTAGAATTTTAAGTTACAACTACTCAAAAGTTCAGCTTCTTCTTTCTCCCCTTTTCTATTCTAAACCATGAAGAATCTAAATATGATCAACAAATATTGAATGAAATTCTCAAAAATTCAACAAAAATTAACAAAACACATTGTATGCAGTTCTCTAGGAATTAATAAACTATAAAAGTGGAAAAACCAAACACATTAAAATCTGTAACACACAATTAAAACCTAAGTAGATAGATTAATGAGCAGATTAAATATAATCCCAGTCTTTGGAGATAGTTCTGATAGAGTAGAAAAGACAGCGTCTGGGATACGTAGTCTGTCAGCATAAGATTAGCCGATGATGGAGTGGAATGGGGGAACAATACATCTTTCTTTACAGCTGAACTACAACACCAGAACAATGCCAAGAATGCCTTAAAACCTGCTATAAAGAAAAGCCACATTGATACCAAGCATGAACAAATGGTCTCAAAGGACATTAAGTAAATAGCTTTAAAGCAGTGGTAAAGGAACACATGTGGATGTAGACTGTACGCTTGATAAAATTATCTTTTGAGATTGAAAAAAGAACCAGTTGACTGCATTATTAATACCAGTAGGTGTCACTAGAGCAAAGCCTAAAATGTCAGCTCCAGGATGAAGAAAAACAATTTTCAAGGGAAGACCTGAAATATGAGAAGAAAACAATTATTAGTTATACAAAACAATGACCATAAAACCATTCAGCATAAAATGTTAAAAAAAACCCTCAGAAAATAACATAAAAAGTTAAAAATCAGACAGGGCCCAAATACACATCTACAAAAATCATATAATCCAGGAATCAAGAGCCATATTTATATTAATACTAGGTCCTTGAACTCAGAATATTGGCTAAGTAATTGACTTTGCATTCTGTTAAATATGTATATTTGATTTTATTTTCAAGGTAACAATTAAAGGCAGTTAGCTCACAGACTAAACATACATACATACATACACACACACACACACACACACACACACACACACATACTCCAAACATTTTGATCCAGAAAACAAAGGAATGAGCAGAAGTTTAGAAAATAGAAAAAAACACAAACAAGACACAACATAGATTGTAAGAGCTATGCACAAATTTGTCAGTAACCACAAGAAGTATGATACAGCTAAAGCCACAAAGTACTATTTAAAATATAAGAGGCTAAAAAATGTATATGGATATTCTTTAAAAATTCCAAATCAAAGAAAGCTAAAGTGAACCAGTTTGATGGCTCAGTGAGTAAGGATGCTGGTTGCCAAGCCAGGACCACCTAATTTAGATACAGAGACCCGTATAGTGAGGAAAGAATCTACTCCTGCTAACTAGAAGTCCTTTGACTGTCACACATGGGCCATGCTGTGCACGTGTCACACACATATGTGCACACATACACTTTTAGATTCTTCACTTTTAAATTGTTTTTTTTTCTTGGCCTTTAAATTTTTATATTGAGCTTTTGTATGTCTCATACCACAGTTCTTAATCAAATGTAGACCCCCTCCACCCACCCCCATCCCATGAGATATCATGCATTCCTCCATACATGTTAAGTCCTATCTGATCAGGCATTTGTACCCAGATGTCCTTTGGTGCAAGTTCATCCGCTGGAGTCTAATCAGCCCACCTAGAGAACCTAAGGAAGGCCTACTCTGCCTCACCCACATGTAGTCGGTTTCCAGCAGTTCTCAGTCTAGGGCTGGCCTGCTGCCCATTTCCCTTGCTCCACTCTGGGTTCTTGTTTGACTGTGTCAGCATTGGTCCTGTGCTCGATGCCACTGTTGCCACAAGCTCACATGTGCAAACTGCCAGTGTCCTGAAAGCCTCTGCTTCCTTGTGTTCATGAATCTTCCCTGGTTCTTACAATCTTTCTGCCTCCTCTTCCCCAATGGTCCCTGAGCATTGGGTGGGGGAGGTTTAATATAGGAGTCCTATCCAGGGACACACACTCTGCAGTCTCTTATTCTCTAAAACTTACCAGGTATGGCCTTCTGTGTGAATAACATTCTGTTGTATAAAGAAGCTTTACTGATGAGAGTTGAGGGATGCACTAGTGTTCTCTCCACCCCCATTCCATTAGGTTCCATGTGTCTTAGGTGTAGAGGTTCCACTGTAGATATGTCGCCTAAGGCTGCACATCTCTCAGACATATATTCTCTGTGTGTGACCAGTTGTAGAACTCTGCAGTAGCCTCCATCTATTGCAAAAAGAAGCTAATTTGATGAGTGGTGTATGATATGCTTGTCTGTATACTGTATATAAGGATCTATATGTAGCATATAATAAGAAATTTCATTTGTCTAGAGATATGACAGAGTTAGTATTTTCTCTAGGATCTATGACCTTTCCACTCATGTGTATTTGGCTGTGTTTACAGTGCCACCCATGAATTCCCTCCCATTAAGAGGGCTTTAAGTCTAAATAGATAGCTGCTGATTGTTCCCCAGACAGAAGTGCCACTACGGCACCAATAGTGGTAGTTTGCTTTGCCAGTCAATATGCTTATAGGCTTCAGGGCTTGGTTGGACCATTGATTGATTTTCTCCCTTAGCAGCTTACATAGTACAGTGCCAGACAGGAGGGGTGTCCCTTCAATTGGTTGGTGAGAATAGTCAAAAGACTCCCAAAATAACACAGACTACTGCCAGAACCTCTGGTTATCTCCCAGAACTAGAAGGTATGACCCTACTGCTGAGGACAGGACATATTTCAGACACAGAACTTGGAGCAATGGAACAGAAACTGATCAGGAAGTCTTTCCCTTGAAGACTAGCTCTCATAGTTCTAGAAGATACTATTTCTTGGTCTTTTTAAGACAGGGTTTCCCTGTAGCCACAGCTGGCCTGGAACTTGCTATGTAGACCAGGCTCACCTTGATCTCAGAGATCTGCCTCTCTCTGCCTCCTGAGTGCTGGGATTAAAGGCGTGGGCCACCACTCCTGGAAAGATCATTCACTTTTAAGTGGCATAACATTTTGCTTGTATACACAGAAGGATAGAATACATATTTTCTATTATAGGAACAATATACACATGAGAAGTTATAAAGCACGATTATAAAACAACACTTAATATATTATAATGAATAGGACTTATAAAGCACATGTCCTTTAACTTATAGTGAATAATTGTTAATAATCAACGACAGAAGTACCAGCTAAAATGTCACGAATTTAAGAATTTAAATGTAACTCACATAACAACCAAGAAATAATGGAAAGTTACATCATAGTAAAAGTATTCTGATACCAAAAATGCTAGGCTATCAAAACTTAAGCTATAATGAAAACTGTAACTGAAGAAATGTTTAGTTTCTTATAATCACTATAAACTAAAAGTGGATATAAATCAGTAGTGTAAACATACAACTTAGATGGCTGAAAAAAACATGGAAAATAACATTAATGAACTAAAAATAATGATAGAGACCAAAAACAATGAAAAAATTTAAATGATTATAAACCAAGAGTGAGGGCTAGAGAGATGGATCAGTGATTAGGAGCACTGGCTGCTCTTGTAGAAGATCTGGGTTCTATTCCCAGCATCCACATGGTGGCTAACAATCATCTGTAACTCTAGTTCCAGGGGAGTTCAAAACTGTCTTCTGACCTCCGAAGACATTGCCTGACACAGGTGCACTTACATGCATGCAGACCATATACTCATAAACATAAAATAAAAATAATAAAATAAAATGAAAAACAAGAATGAATAAAGTCAGGAAGTCATTCTGTGTAAATGATGGCACAAGTAAATGGCACTAGGAATGAAGGGGGGCAGATGCTGCAGATGTGAATGATAGGAGAACACCATGACCAGTTTCATTTTTTAAAATTGATAATCATGAAAAGGACATATTCCATAAGAATATAGTCTATTAAAGTGGGCTCAATAATAAATAGAAAGTCTTAATTGTTCTGTACCATGAAGCAAACCTTAAATAAATAAGTGAACATTGTCAAACAGAAAAAATATATATCTTCAGGGCTTTGGAGGAAGAAAAACTAAATAAAATAGCAAAAACACTTAACAAAATATTTTAAAATACATTTTTGTTTTGGACTGTAAATAAACCATCAATTTCCCTCATCTTTTCCCCATTAGAGGCCAAGGCTCTAGGGTCATGGTCAGCAATATTTTTCAATAAAGAAAATCAAGTTAAATATGTTGTTTTGTGGGCTGTATACTATCTGTTAGAGTCACTAAACTTTATTGTGTAAAAATAGCTGTAGATAATGCACACAGGAAAGGCTTTGGGTGTGTTTCAGTAAAACTTTATTTTTTCTGGGTGGTGATGATGTATGCCTGCAATCTCAGCACTCAAGAGGTAGAGACAGGAGGATTCCTAGAGTTTGAAGCAGGTCTAGGCAGTTTATGGAGACCTTGTTTCAAAACACAAAAACTAACAGTCAACTTTATTTTATCTATTCTTCTATTTTATGTGGTTGAGCATATTGCCTGCATGTATGCAAGTGTATACATGCTGTGAAAAGCCCACAGAGGTCAGAAAATGGCTTAGGATCCCCTGGAAATGGAGTTACAAATGGTTGTTAGCTTCCATGTGAATGCTGGGAACCAAACCTGAGTCCTCTGCAAAAGCAGCCAGTGCTCTTAACTGCTGAGCCATCTCTCCAGTCCCTCAAATGTATTTATAAAATGGGCAATGGGCTGGATTAGGGATGTTTAAAAAACACTGATGCTTGCTTCTAGTAACTGACACTGTGATTGAACTGATAGGCCATGGACACTGGACATCAGGAGTTTTTAAAGTTACTGAGGTTATTTTATTATGTAGCAGAATCTCATAGGATAATAGAGTCCATACATAGAAGGCAGGACAGTTTATTAACTGCTGGGAGCACAGGCCCCATTGCCAACTTGTATTGACTACTAGTGTCATCAAAAGTAAACTTTCATTGTTTAAAAGCCTTAAAGATCTTATCTGGTTTGGTACAGAAACTAAATTACCTTGACTTGAACAGTTATTGATAATAGGAATGGCAGCATTTTCCCTAAACAATAAGTAAATGTTTGGGCTTAGTGGTTGATCAGCTAGGAAACTGATATTAGAGACTGAGTGGAGGAAGTTCATCATTATGTAGTACACATGCCTTTGGTAAAACAGTTGCATGCAGTAATTTGTAAAGCAGATCGTTTTCTTGGAGATGTTTAACTTTATGGATACTGACTAAGAATGAGTACATTTTGACTTATTTTGCTAGCAAGGGATAACAAGAAAAGGATGTGCTCCACAACAAAATTTCCAATTTGGAAGTTCAAATAAAACGTAATGTAAGATTCTACAAATTGGTGGACTTAAAATTCAGAAAAACTCAGACTTCAAACAGTGGATGATAAGGAGAAAAACATCTTTCAACATCGAGCATTCAGAAAATATTCACACTTAACAAAAAAAAAAAAAAAAGGAAAATGATTCACCCTTTCAGTAAGGATCATTTTGAAAGAGCTTCCTCTCTCAGGCGTATTGTTCCAGATAACCTCAAGATCTCTGCCAAGTCATTAAGAAGGAGCACCAGTCAGCCTGTCGGGAGAAACAAAGAGACAGAAAATTGAAGAACTGTGTCTGGGACATAATGTTGGGAGTAGTCACTGCTACATGAAACTGATTGGAATCAAATAAGTCATAAGCCCATGATGTTTTTGAGGGAACGGTATTGCCAACCACCTTCCATCCTGATCCAAAACCCTGCAAGTGCTTGGCAAACCTTAAAACAACCTTTGGCCTGGAAACAGGCTGCAAAGTATGACTAGTTCCCAAGAAGGGCATTTCTTAACACCCACTTCAAATGTGACCAAGAGTTTAATGGGCAGAAAAGAATCTCTGAGTTTGGAATCCAAAGCCACAGAACGATGCTTGTAGGATCCTTGCTCCGAGAGCCGACTTAGAGCCTATCAGAAAAGTTTTATGAATCTCCACAGATAATTTTCCAGTGTCCCAGGGAGCTTCCAAGATTGCTAATGGTCTGGGAACTGATAAGTGTCCCCATTTGTTTCCTTTCTGAATAGATGCCCAGAGAATGAACAGTATTCACAGCTGATGGAGAAGACAATAGATTCACAAAATATTCTGGACCTTGAGATTGGTAAAGCCATTTGGTGTGGATTTGCTTACTTTTCTTGGGAAGACGCTGAGCATATTCCTTATTTAGGACACAATTACAAGGAGAATATTTTGAAACCTGGGCTAGAGATTTAGCTCAGTTGGTAGAATGCTTGTCTGACATGAGTGAAGCCTTGTGTTCACTCTTATAACAATGGGAGTTGCTGGCTCCTGCTTGTAAACTTAGTGCTCAGGAGGTTGAATCAGTGGATCAGAAGTTCAAGGTCACTTTGGTTATGGAGTGAGTTGAAAGTCAGTCTGAATATGAGAGACTTTGTCTCAACATAAATAAAAAAGTATTAAATAACACTTGCAGCAGAAGCAATGTGTCTCTAAAAAAAGCTTCCTTTTCTTTTCGGGAACATAGATAAACTAAGTTGCCTTTTGCAACATTCATCACAATTAACAGCATCAAAGGGATCTGAGTAGAAGATATAAATGTCACATCCATGCCTAGCCTCTAAATACTTTTAAATAACTTTTATACACTACTTCTTCCTCCTAGGATGAATGCAGACTCCAGAGGAGGATCCAAGGCTAAGGAGCTGTTCCAAGCCATTATGTGGAAGGTGCAAGGGTCCTTGACCAATACCTCTCAGCAATTTCACTGGCAGCTTTGATGATATAAAAGATGAATGAACGTTCACTAAGTCAAGACAATGAGATAGGAAAGTAGCATGTTGTAGAATTTGACACCCATGTTTGGTGACACAATGTGGTATCTTCCAATAAGGTAGTAACAGGAGATTTTTGTGAGATCATGTAAACTGATCATGTGAGATCTTTGAACTCAATCTCTTGCAAGTCAGAGATCTAGAAGACTGCACCTGGGTTGTGTAAGAGAATCCCAAGATGACTTGATTTAGAATTTGGAGAGAACGTATATCCAGAACTAACTGGAGTCAAGTCTTTGGGTCCTGTTTAGAAACTTTTCCTGAGAGAGATCTTCTGCTAGCTCTCTAGACAATAAGAGGTCAACCATGAATGAGAAATGTTTTCTCTTCTTTACTCTGTGCCCCTTAACCAAGAAGAAGGCAACAGAGGAATGGGCTTGTGGAAGATACAACATACCATGCAGCGTATGTGAGGTTATCCTGCCATAGAAAATCACGATAATGATAACAATAAAAACAGACTACCACAGCTTGGCATGGGTCTCTATTCATTATAGCTCACCCAAGCACCGACTCTAATGAGGCTCTGTCTTGTCATTGAACAAGCTCTCCATAGGACTGCTGTGTAATGACTACCCTGTAGGCTTTATCTTCCCTTTAAAGTAAAAATATTTGGGGCAGAAAATAAATATCATATCAATATTTTTCAAATTATATCCCAAGTGATACACAGACACATGGGTGCGCCTCCAAGTAGAACATTTTGATTTTAACATGTTTTTAATTTTATCATATGTCATGAATCACAGCCTTTGCAAAACTCAGAAAGCAACTACTCATTTCATGACATGCTTGTTTTTGCCCTTGTCTCCTTGGAGTGCTCAGGTGCCTAACCAGGCTTCCCCTGTCACACAGCGTCCTGGAGTTTTCATTCTGAGATTCAATCTCAAATATTTTCTTGCTTATAGGTAAAATGACCAGTAGAGGGAAGCAACCACCATTCAGAGCATCATCTCTGCATTGGATAATTTAATTTTTATTGGTTAGACTAGAGCAAAATAGACAATTCCATCATGGATTTGTGAGTCAAGGAAGTTGGCTGTTGGCGAATACCTAACATTAAGGGCACCGTGGTTCAATGCTGTGCCTCTGGATCTCTACAAGACAAAGAGAGCCTTGAAGTTTTTTACTTCAGTTTTCCCCTGTAACTCTCCATCATTAAACCTAACTGTCGAGCAGCAGACCCTCAGTGGGCTCAGAATTCTCAGCATCCAACCACTGTTTCCTTCTGTCCTTGGGAGACAGGGGCATTGTTCTTTTCCAAGTGAAAGGGGACCGGTTTTGCACACCAAAGCTATCCCTCTCCCCGTCCCTAGGCAGAGAAATAGATCACGATTCGAGGAGCCAAGAACCTTAACAAATGCAGAGCTCTTGATTTAAATAAACATGTCACTCCTTGCAAATATAATAAAACATATGTCATAATTAGAGATGAACTATGAATTGACTGCACCAGATAGTAGATGAAAGCAATACCTTGTAATCCGAAATTCAGAGTTTGACCTCTAGCTTTTTTATTCATTGTTGATTTGGGGTACGATATTTTTTCTTCCTAACCTTCTGCTTTCCTGTCTGCACAAGGACTGGGAAGGTACCTACATTTCAAGGTTGAATATCCAAAACTCTGGCATTATAGCATCGAAGGGTTTATCTTTAGAAAAAGAGGACATGGGAAGAAAAAGATCAACTTTCCGACATCTTTGATGAGGTAGTAAGGTAAATGAGAGTTTCCGACTATGTCAAAAGTGTTGAAACCCCCGTCCTGCCGCCTACCAGCTGCATGAGTTTTGTCACTAACCCATACTGACTGACCTGTGTATCTTTTCCTTGAAAACATGAAGCCTGGAGAGATGGAGCAGTTTATAAAGTACTTGCCTTGCAACTCTGAGAGTCCGAATTTGAGCTTCAGAACCCAAATAAAAAACCTGGGGGTGGTGATCTGAATCTTTAATCCCAGTTCAGTGAAGATGGAGATAAGTAAATACTTGTGGCTTCCTAGACAGCCAACTTAGCATTATTTGGTGGTTCCAAGCAAGTGGGAGATACTGACTCAAATAAAATGTATGAACAATAACCAAGATTGTCCTTTAGCCTCCACATGCATGCTGTATGCAACACACACACACACACACACACACACACACACACACACAAAGATAATGAGAGCACACACACACACACACACACACACACACACACACACACACAAAGATAATGAGAATGAGGGAGGGAGAGAGGAGAGAGAGAGTTAAGGTTTTCATGTGGTCCTACCTAAGTGAGATGATGGAGGTGTGACATAGCTGGCATCAAGTTGACAACTGCCATTGTCATTTGTCACTGTGGACACTTTTTCTGAATACATACAGATTGAAATATAGTACAATAGTCTAGTCATCCCTCTAGAGTGGGTCTCTTGTTCACAGTTGACCGAACACAAAACTGAGAGCTACAGAGATTAATTTGGCCAGGGCACAGGATTTGAAACCAATGCCTGGTTTTTGACAAAACTTTTTTCTCAGTCTCATGTCTCATTGGGTCTTCATCTGTGGTACAGATTTGTTGACCCCTGCTGATGACTAGACATCCCAAGTGCAGTTCTCTTGGATGGGTGCTGGGGGCTCTGCAGCGCCTCTGAAAATCATATGCATGTACATTCTCAATGCATGGCCAGATTCTCTCCTGCGGTGTGGGCACTGACTGAAAATGTCCACTAGATGGTGGTGGTATCCTAGCTTTATTTTGCTTTAGCATTTCCTGTGTGCATTAAAAAATTTACTTTCTCCATCATCAAACCTAAATCTCTACATAAATCCCAGCTTGTGAGACTCATATACTTGTAAAGATATTTCCCCAAAAAAAAAATCTCAGTGTGAACTCTGGAGGCTTAGTTACCTTGCTTAAAATTTCATACCAGACCTCCATAAATTCACCAGCTGAGGCCCCTCTGTGATCAGGAGGGATGGCAGCACTGTGTGCAACTCCGCTCAAGGGATAGTTGGAAATGATTAACACCTTTTGCTCTGACTGTGTAGATCGACCGGCTTGGAGGAGTCACCAGCTCTGCTTAGCTCCTGCTTCCTGCTCTCTGAAAGGAGACATAGAACACAGAGTAGGCTCAGCCTCCCTCCTGGGGCGAATGGAGTGTATTCCAGTTGACTTGATGAGTCACTCATTCCTAACTCTTCCCCCTATAGTCTGTCACACATATGTACAATGTCACATTTGGTTAAGGCATCACATTACTTTATAATGACGGCGGCAACAATAACCTCCATACAGACCTTTATACTTTACAGAGCATGTCATTTCCTCCTTGTTCAAAATACTTGAATAACAGGGGCCAGGCTATGTACTTCATCCTATAGAAGAGAAATTGAACCACAGGAGAAAAATGAATCCATAAGCATCCATAAGTTTCTCATTTAAAATGCCAAAATTCAGAGCCAGATGCACAGGTATACACCTGTAATCTCAGCTACTCACTACTTTGGAAGCAGAAGCAGGAAGATTGCAAATTTTAGGCCAGACTGGCTAACATGATATACCCTATGTCAAAAGAAAAACAAGTCAGAACTTGAACATAAGCCTTCTGATTACAAATATCAAGCCAATACTAAACTTCTACTATATCCTAAGAAATGCATTAATAATAACATTCTCCTGTTACTCCTGCTTCTTTCTGAATGTCTCTGAATTTTGCTCTTCTCCAAAGTTCAGATCCAGGAGGGAAAAAGAGGCCTGTGTCCCTTCTTCCCTCTACCCCTTCATTCTAGTACCTAACCCTGCAGTAAATGCTGTGGGAGGCCACAGGAAAGACACTGTATCCATGTCGCTACAGAACACCAGATCTGGAAGGGATCACTGCGATTATCTCATCTTACCACTCTTTTTACATCTAAGCAAACTAACCCAAGAAGGAGTGGAAATATTCCTATACGTGATGCCATTGGCGAGTTTGAAATGACCTACTTTTCTTTAAAGTGACCTACACCTTGGTCATTGGAAACTGTGTTCACGTCAACTGATTTCTCTCTAAATTAACATATACTTTAAGTTTTTCATTAACACATCTATACAGCTTTGGCATCTCCCAGCTTTGTGTTGTGAAATTTCATCAAAGTTGAAATCATTATATCATAACTTTATTTCACTTTCAGCATGTAAGTTATATTCACCTGAAAGTTAAGGTTAATTGGCTTATTATTCTTTATTTTTTTATTTGTATATTTGTATTTTACCGTTTTTTTTCAAGACAGAATATCACTTAATCAAAGATAATCTTGAACTCTCTACAGAGCTGAAGATGACCTTAAAGTCCTGATCTTTAGGGGGCTGGAGAGATGGCTCAGCGGTTAAGAGCACTGACTGCTCTTGCAGAGGACCCAGGTTCAATTGCCAGCACCTGAATGGAGGTGGCGGCTATGAACTGTCCTTGACTCCAGTTCCAGGGGAGTCCGACGCCCTCTTCTGACCTCTGTGGCATTGCACAATACAGGTGCACTCACATACATGCATGCAGCACATTCATATGCATAAAATAAAAATAATAAAATATATTTTTTTAAATCCTGATCTTTCTGCCTCCACTTTCTAAGTGCTGGGATTACAAGTGTATGTCACCATTCCAAGTTTATTCAGTGCTAGAGGCCAAACCAGGGCCTATGAGTGCTAGAGAAGCACTGTTCCAACCGAGCTACATGCTAACCTTCCTTTGTCTTACACACACTTCCTTTGTTAAAGTAATGCCAATGCATCATGTTGTTTTCTCCCTGCTTGATTCCCCATGGAGCAGAGGACAGTTCAGGAAAACAACTAAATTTTAAGCATCTTTGCAATTCCAGAGCATTTTTATCAAATAGTAGATGATCGATAATGAATTGCCAAATTGAATTACACTGCATGGTATTAGACATACACATTAAGAACCACCTCCCTGGGCAGATATGATTAGGAATTTGAAATGAAGATGATACAGAAAAGTCAGATCTTGATAGACATTTAACATCTTCCGTCAAGATCCTTCCATCCTCACAGATCAAAGGACGTCAGAAGAATTAAGAATTTAGTTATGTAGAATCTAGTGATTTAGCGAATATTTATCAAGCACTCTCTAAGTAACAAAATTAAGCAACCAAGACTTATAAAGATTATAGAGTGCCTATGGACAGCAACAAATCTGAGAATGTCATCTAGAGGAGAACTTTGGAAGCTCCTTCAGTGGAGGGGTAGATATGGAGAAGCCTGAAGGGGTTCTCCCAGAAGGACACAGGCCATGCTTAAGAGTTGTGATAAGGAAGCCTGCCTAGTCTCTTGGCTTAGCGGTTATAGAACTTCACCATTTTCTAAGGTAAAGGGGGCTGTAAGGCCTTCTTATTTAATCTTCATTTTACAGTTGGGGAGACTAAGGCGCAGGGAGGGGAGCTTCCCTAGGGAGTAAGTGACAGCACAGGGATCAGAGCCCAAGTATCCTGACTTACAACCCAGTGCTCTTTTCTCCACGTTGCTTGAATAATCCACTGTGCACCTGGTGATTCTTTTCTTTCAGAATCCAGCCAGGACTCAGTTTTCTCTCCATGGCAGGCAGCCAAGAGCCTTGAACTTCTCCATCGCAGGGAGGGGAGCTTCCCTAGGGAGTAAGTGACAGCACAGGGATCAGAGCCCAAGTATCCTGACTTACAACCCAGTGCTCTTTTCTCCACGTTGCTTGAATAATCCACTGTGCACCTGGTGATTCTTTTCTTTCAGAATCCAGCCAGGACTCAGTTTTCTCTCCATGGCAGGCAGCCAAGAGCCTTGAACTTCTCCATGTTACCATTTTGCCCTTTGCAGAATGGGATATTAAAGTATTCACTTGGGGGATGGGTCATGGGGTTCCGTCAATAAATGTTTGTGAATTGCTCTCAGCTATTTGGGCCAGAGGGACTCCAGAAATGGGAGACCCCCAGTGGCCGTGGTAGTGGTATCTGAAACTTTTCTGAGGTCTTGCCTTTACTCTGCAGAATTAAAGAGATGGTTTAAGTGATAAACTATTCCTTATGAGCTGTATTTGTGTTGAAAGCACAGCATGAGTTCCCTGCACGCTTCCTCTCCCACAACCGCAGCTATGCTCCAATCCTCCTGGGTTCAGAGATGGAACTTCGGTTAAATGCGTGGAATTTATTCTTAGTCCTTTTCTTAATTACGACTTTATTTTTACTTCTCTGGTGTTCTGTGGAGGGGGAGGAAGAGGGAGAGGGATTGAGAAGAAAGGAAAAGGAGGAAGGCAGGAAAATAAGTTATAGTTTCAAGGTTTTTGTCTTGTTTTTGTTTTGTTTCTGAGCTGCCTGCTCCCAGCAAAATACAGAGATTTAACGGATCTTGCAGAGATACCAACCTCATTCCGATGAAGCCATAGTTCAGAAGACACGTAATGAATACAATGAAAACAGAATTTGAGGTGAGGGCATTCATTATTCGACTAATAAATCCCCTAGGCTGATAGACAAAGACTAAACCTTTTATCCATCATTTAATTTAATAAGCAAAGGGAGTGGGCTTCAGGGTAAAAGGGCTACTTAGTCATGCTGTGGATGTATTCAGCAAATTGCCATGTAATAACCAACAACACTGGCCCTCCTGGCTGCTCATACAGACCTCCCTCCTCTGTCTAACTTGACATGTGAAACCCCCCTGCACACTCAGAATTCTCTTGGTCAGAAACAGTCCTTTGAAATGTTTATATCAATGCCCTATCTTAGTGAGAATAGCTCAATGTGTGTGGTTCCATTTATGCAAATAAGTACCAGACTATATAAAGTCTAGATGCTTCATGAAAATGGAGAGACTGGTCCACTGTCCACCAGTATCTCAGAAGAAAAGCTGGGGGAATGGAAGCAAACCCCATACTGTAATCTAGGGTAAAGCAAACGCTTGACAGATGCAGCTTTCTGCACACACTCCTCCTGGACTCAGATAGAGGACGGAAAGCCGTCTCCTTCATACATATTATGTAGTGTACAGCCTAATCCCTGGGACCATTTCTCTGCATGCTTCCACTGCCCCCTTTGACCAATGTTGTTGCTAACCTGAGGTTTTAACAAGGAGATTAAGGAAAAATAGAAGATTGGAATAGAGCTAAACTGAGTCACTAACTAGGTTTGTCACATCTGGCAAAGGACTAAAGATCTGCTTTCCCGCTCCATGAGAGTGGGAATGATACCTGCCTCACCTACCTTTATGATGAGAAGCTAGTAAAGCATGCAGTAGTTCAGATAACTGGCACATGGTCAATAGAGTTGCTGCTGCTTTCAACAACTGTGTCAAGAAGGTTGGTTCTTAGACCTTGGGATTTCAGTGAGCATGAGGCCAGAATGAGCTGGTGGGGCCATGCTTTCCTCCTGACTGGTTGTCCTTCCCCCTCTTCCCTTCACTTGTAACTGAATAGCTTCGCATGTACCTCTGGCCCAGCTCAAGTGTGACTTGTCCCATGAAGCCTCTCAGTTCCATGTTCTTTCTTTCTTCTACCTCCAGAAGTGGCTACTTTACCCAGTGAACCACTGAAGTACCATGCGTCCCTTTTCTGTGTCAGGGCACACTGTCTAGTGCTATAAAAATGGACACTCAGGGCTGGAGAGATGGCTCAGCAGTTAAGAACACTAGCTGTTCCTGAAGAAGACCCAGGTTTGAATCCCAACACCCACATGGCAGCTAATAAGTGTCTGTAACTCCAGTTCCAGGGGATCTGACAGCCTCTTCTGTCCTCCGTGGGCATTGCACGACATGGGTGTGCTTATGTGTGTGCAAGCAACACACACACACATGTAAAAATAATAAAATAAAATTTAAAAAATGGACACTTGTGCTCCAATTTCCACACCAGTTTGTAAGCTGTTAGAAGACATAGTTCACAGTTTTACATCTCAATGTAAATACATTTATTCTGTGTTTATGAAACAAATAAATTGGCAAACATATAGTCTAACATTTTTAATTGAAATGCCTTAGTATAGTGATTTATCTGGACTATGTGGGATTCTTTGTGCATGAGGTATCATAAGCAATGAGATGTGAACTTTCTAAAGTGACTTGGCATATTTGGGACATCCAATGAGAAACTTTAAGTAATGATTTTGAACTCACTTTGTTCTGCGAATGAAGAACAATGTCCCTCAATGTGAGTTCATCCACTTGAACCTGTTCAGTCTATCTAGTGTCATTCCCTCAAAGATCAATGATACTGTTCAATTCTTAAATGGCAAAGGAATATGCTAAAGAAACCAAAGGGGAAGATTTCTCAGACTCCAAATTAGTTATTAGTTATATCAAAGAAACACAATGTTGAATGCCATCGAAGATGACGTTTCAAGAAAAAATAACCAACTCTCAATTGTCCAGAAAATGATTATATAAAGATTTGGTTGTGGCGATCATAAATAGCTTCTACAAAGTCAGAGTGCTTACTTGAACCCTACTTGAACTAGCTGGTTTGCTGGTGCATTCACTACTTAGAGAAGAATTTCTTAAAGGCTTTGGGTTGCTCCCACTTGTCATAGTGATCCAAATTTTATGTCTGTTTATTACTTTGTAGCCCAGCTGGACCCCAGAAGGATGGGGCTGTTGCGACCATGGAAAATAACACAAATGCACACAGACACCAAAACGAAGCCAGAGATCTTCTGGAGGCCCAGATAAACATTTAGTCCCATAAATAAATATGTTATCAGACCACACAAAATACTTCTTACCCGTTTTTTTTCCTCAGAAATCACACTTACAGCAGCTTCTTCGGTTAGCCCAGATTCATACATTCAAGACATATTTATTGATTATCTACTGGTCAATCATCCCCAAGTTACATGTTTCAAGAGGCACAGTGACATGACTTCTTGTTTCTTCTATAGGATTAAAATTGTAGATATGGTGTCAAAATGCACACATTCAAAGCAATTAGTAACAAATACATTCCAAGGTGAATGTCAGTTTGGGAAATATTGGGCAATGGATTGCAAAGTAAGATTTCTCGGTCTCATTTCTTGACTAAGAAACCACGATTCTTTCTTTCTTTTCATATATAAACAACAAAATACTTCTGGTAGACCAGGAACTGTGCTAGACACTGACATGTCTTGAAAAAACTCAATTTATCTGTTCATCAATTTACTTAACTGTTAATGAGCATGTAAGTGAGGTACTGTTCAGGGTGCTGGCAGAGAGGGGAAGTTACAGTTCATTTCTTCTAGGGGTCAGGATTCTTATCAATCCAGTGATGTGCACTGTGGGGACAGAGGTACATTCACTGGTCTCTAATGTCCTTTCTGCAAAGAACAAGCTAAGTGATGGATTGTAGGATTTTGTGGTTCATTCCCTAAGTGTCAGGTCAGGCAAAATGAATGGTAATTTGTGAAAAGTGAAGAAACCACTTGATGTCAAATTGCAGTCGTTTGGAAGAGAATACTCTGAGAGCCTCAAAGCATAGCACTTGTTACATATCCCTTTGAGAACTCAAGCTGTGGGGGCCAGGGAGAGTCTCAGTGTTTAAAGCACTTGGCAAGCAAGTGTGAAAGTTGGAGTGTGGCTCCTCAGAACCCACTAGGTGGATGTAGCAGCCCACCTGCAATTCTAGCCAGGGAAGGTAGAGACAAGGGATCTCCAGTGCAAGTGGGCTAGAGACACTAGCCATATCTGTTTGCTCTAGGTTTGATTGAGGGGCCCTGCCTCAACGAATGAGTTGGAAGAGCAATAAAGGATGATTCCTGACGGCCTCCTGGGGCCTCTGCCACAGATATGTGCACAGATGTGAATATTCATCCCCATACACGTGTGCCTACATACATACAAACTTGCATACACACATGCACAACACACACACACACACACACACACACAGAGAGAGAGAGAGAGAGAAAAAGAAAAAAAACTCAAGTGTATTCTGTTCATCTTATACAGACACATCTCTGTAGTTTACTAGGCACTTCCACATAACAACCTTATGAAGTCACGGGTCTAACATTATCTTCTTTTTAGTTTAAATTTCTCTTTTGAAAATTTCATATATGAGCACTATATTCTTTTCATTTCCACTCCTCCCTCTCCACACTTAGCTGCTCATGTGTTCCCACCTATTCTTTTTCTAATTTATAACCTCTTCTTCATGTATCATTGTTATATATATATAGAGAGAGAGAGAGATGGACACCCTACTGAATCCATTTATTGTTGCTTATAAGTATATATGTTTAAGATCGACCACTTAGATTTGGATAACTTATCAGGGAACTTGTATCTGGAGAAAAACTGATTCTCCTTCTCTCAGAAACCATTGACTGCCTCTAACTTCATCTAGCTGTGGGACTTTGTGAAACTCCCCCCCCCGCCCCCCATCAGCAGTAGTGTGAAAGCTGGTGTTGCCATTCTGCAGGTCTTGTTGAGGCAACCGTATTGTTGACATTTCATGGTTGAAACTTCCCTGTCGTGTGTAGAAGACACAATCTAGCAGTTAGAGTCTTGGTCCTCTGGATATTTCAGTATTCTGCCCCCATCTTCCGTAATGTTCCCCGAGCCTTAGGCATAAAGGTTGCATTGTGCACATGTCAGTTGGGCCAAGGAACCCCTGAGCTCCTCATTCTCTGCATGTTGTCCAGTTGTGGATCTTTGGAGTAACCTCTGTCTGATGCACAAAAATGATATTTTGATGAGGGGTGAGAGCTACATTTCTCTGTAGATATAAGGATAAGTAGAGTACAGTTAGAAATTATACTGATTTAGGAAAATGGCAGTAGTTGTCTCCTCTAGGTTCTCTGAAGTCACATGCTTGCTAGGTTTACAGTATGAGGCTTGAATTCTATCTTATAGAGTGGGTGTTAATTCCAACTGGATAGCTGTTGGTTAAGTTCATGAGAAAAGTGCTATTTGAGGATCTCTTGCTTGGTTAGCCATTGTTATGGTTCATAGACTTTACCGCTGAATAATTGTTTGGTTTAGCCTATGACTCCCGAGGGAGCATTTTTCCCATCTTCCCCTTCATAGCACCTGTGTCCTACTATCCCCTTCTCTAGAGCATCATCTATCCTCCTCCCCACATGGTCTTCTACTTTCTTGGTTTCTGTGGTTACTTCAGGTTATATACGCAAACCTAAGGATTCAGACTTAGGAATCACAAATAAGACAGGGAATGCAGTATTTGTCTGTATAGGTCTCGATTATCTCACTCTGTATAATATTTTCCACTTCCACCCATTTACCTACAAATTTCATGATTTCACTTTTCATTGCAACGGAATAAAATTTCATTGTGTATGACTGACACATTTTCATTATTCCTTTATCACTTGAAGGATATTTAGGTTGCTACAGTTTCCTAACTACTGTGGTAGAGCTGCAAAGAACATGGCTCAGCATGTATTTCTGTAGTAGGATATTGAGTTCATTGGTCCTATGCCAAGCAGTGGTATAGCTGGACCATGTAAAGATAAAGGCCTCAGGTATCTGAATTTACTTCTAGCATTTCTTATACATAGAGCTGAGATCAAATAGTTCAGGTCTCTAGCGTCATTCTGGGACTTCTGATTAATAGCACTTCATTTGCTCTCTCTCTCTCTCTCTCTCTCTCTCTCTCTCTGTGTGTGTGTGTGTGTGTGTGTGTGTGTGTGTTTGTGTGTGTTGAGGTTAGTCATTTCATGGACCAAGAATCTTGTGAGGTCCTGAAGTACCAGGTGGCAATCTTAATGACTGAACAGTCAATTTTTTCTCATTCTTGTTAAAAACTGAGGGAAAAATATGCTAATCTACTAATCTAAAAGCTAATACTAATCTAAAGTAGTTTTACATAGAATTTAAAGCAAGAACTATGGATCATAAGCTCCTTGATAAAGCATGGTTCAGTGATTAAGAGCGCTGACTGTTCTTGCAGAAGACCTGGCTTCAATTCCCAGCACCCACATGGCAGCTATCAGCTGTCTGTAACTCCAGTTCCAGGGGATATGACGTCCTCTTCTGACCTCTACGGGAATTGCTCAACACAGGTGTACTTACATACATGCTGTCATAGCACTCATACACACTAAATAAATAAATTAATTTAAAAAAACACTTTCAGCCGGGCGTGGTGGTGCACGCCTTTAGTCCCAGCACTTGGGAGGCAGAGGCAGGCAGATCTCTGTGAGTTCAAGGCCAGCCTGGTCTACATAGTGAGTTTCAGGACAGCTTGGGCTACAGGGAGACCCTGTCTCAAAAAGACCAAAAAAAAAAAAAAAAGCCACTCTCATGAATTAATATCAACTCACTTGATGCAACTATCACAAGCCATCATATTTTTTCTTAATTATAAGCTGAAGATTCTGAGACCTCAGATTGTACATATGCTTAATAGATGACCTAAAGCTTAATTCCAAGACATTTGAGTTTATTTGTTAAACAGTACTTTGTTAAAACAAATCCTCAAGAAACGCTGCACCTCACTATACAACAAGGAAACAAGGAGAGTGTTTTACAAAGAACAGCAACTCAGTCCATTATTGTAGAATGAGATCATTGGATGTAGACAAACATCACCTTTGAATGTGTAGCAGTTTCAGACCATATCATCTGTTACCAATTCTAATAGATAGATTTCCTACTAGAGAGAAGCACATAGTGAGAGTCTGAGACATAGAAAAGATTAGAAATGATGGGTGATTGAAGAATGATGCAGAGGAAGAGGAAGAAAGACAAAGGACTTTGGGTCAGTTAGATCTGGATTTCAGCTTAGTATTGTCATGTACTCATATAGGGCAAGTGTGTTAACTTTCAGAGCTTACTGGGTGGTTAGGAGAATTAAGGACGATAGTATATGCCCTGCCTACAATAAGTACTCTGTAAATACTACTACTTTTATTATTTCAAATTGAGATAACTGAAAGAGAAAATACAGAGTCATAAGGAAGTATGTAATATAATTTGGAGACAGGAACTCTAGGTAATACCAACATATAAAATATGGAATGTGTACAGAGAGAAGGAAGGAATGAAATTGACAGAGCAATACAGGACTAGATCTAAAGTGGTCGATAATGGCAATTTAAGGGGTTAGGGTCTTTCCTATTATTACTTTAACCTGTTAGATATTACCTTAACATTGTTGGTAAATGGACCAAAGCTGGGGAGAGCCTATACATGGAGAGATGTTGAGAAGTTCAATCAAATTGAAGTAACAGTCACAAAGCTATCTCCAGTCCTCCCTCAACTTGCCTATAACAGCAACTCATATCCCAAATTCCTAGTGCCTAACTGTATAAACCTGAGCCACTTTGAGTTAGTCCAAGACTCACTATTTTACTGACTGTATATTTAGAAAAGGGTATATACATATGTTTCATGATAGATTAGCTTTTTTGGACTATGGCCATACCATAGAGGGTATTCTAATCTATTTTGAGTTATAATTGATTACAGCATTTGGAAAAATGTACAGCAAATTGCTCCGTTAATCAAGGTAAATCAAGCTGATGTCATAGATGATATATGTATATATATGTCTTTGCAACAAGACTATTTACAGACTAAGCTAAGGCTGCTGTCAGAGTTTCCAGTAGACAGCTACTGCCTTCTCAGGAATGCGGCTTATCTCAAAAACACCAACTTGATGGTTCATCCTGAGGTCTGTGTTCCTCAGTCCTTCTCCCCACATCTAAAGAAAAAGAATTAAAGGAAACCAAGACTGCTTTATTAGATATACACTCAAACCTAGTGGGAAGAAGGCCATGTCACACAGGCTAGGCAACAGTGAAGGAATTATTCATGGAGATAATTTTTATGAAGCCAGAGGGACCCTGTCACGCTATGTAGGTAATGATGGAATAACAGGATAAGATGCTATGATACAGATCAGATTATGGAAGAAGACTCAAGGAGCATCTAGAATTCTGTATGGGACCTTTGAAGAATGGAGGTAGAAAGGAATTCATTCATGGTTACATAGATAGTGTTAGAGCTAAATAAAATTCAGGTGTCCTGACTTGTCACGTAGAGATGTTTCTACAAGATGGAATCGTTGTCTCGTTCTTTTCCCCAACTTCTCGTGATCTCTCACATCATCTCTAATGTTTATTGCTTCCTCTAATGCTCACTATGTGATCTAGTATAATAAGTACTTAATGTTATTGCAACTGTGCAAGTTTGGTGTTATTTTTACTCTCATTTTTTAGATGAGAAAAGATGTAAAGAACTGAGGTTGACTAGTGGAAGTCTGAAACATGATGGCTATGTCAGAAATCCAGTCCTGGAGATAGCAAACTAATACGCTTGCCACTTAATCATCCTGCCAGGTGTCACTGTCAATTTTCCGGTGTTTTCGCATAGCATTTTCCCCTCATCAGTGCGTGTGTGTGTGTGTGTGTGTGTGCAAGTATGTGTGCATATGCTTATGGGTAAATGCATGTTTGTGATGCATCTGCAGATGTGTGTTGTGCGTATAGTGACCAGAGGATAACCTTAGGTGTCACTCTTTAGTCCTTGACCAATTTGTTTTTAGAGACAGGATCTCTCTTTACCTGAAGCTCATCAACAGTCTGGCCAGAGAGCCAAGTGATCTGCTTGTCTTCACCTGCCCAGCATTCAGACTACGCATGTGCAGCTGCAATATCTAGCTTTTGAAGTGGGTTCTGGGAATAAAACTGAGGTCTTCATGCTTGTGCAACAGGTAGTTTACTGACTGAGCTATCGTCCCAGGCCCTGAATACTTTCTAGAACAACTTTTTAGTGTGGTACTGTGCACCTCTTACACCATATTTTTAGACTTCTCAGTGACTCTGAGAGATATCTATGGTAT